>NW_022702858.1:187665-227969 GCF_011630105.1 Anneissia japonica | reverse complement strand
TTTTCATACATATCTGGATCTTCCCCTGATAGACTTGATTAAATAGTAAGTCTACAACAATTAATAGAGACAGGGTATTCAAAGCAAAGTGATTCGACCTTTTAACTTTTTTAGGTCTGACGTGGAGCTCTAGAAAACACTCAGCTGATTAATAGATCTTTATTGTATGGGCAGCCCAATATATTCTACTGCCTCTATTATACTGCCCTCATTGGCACCTTCAAGATCATGAGAACTTGTTTCTGTAAATATTGGTGATTGTTTTAATATAATTTAGGTTGTATTTTGTTTGATGGTAATACTATGTACTTCTTGGACATTGACCAATTTTACATTTAATAGAAAAACCAAAAAAGTTTTTCTCTTGTCCTTTGTATTCAATGTAAAATACATTAGTGATAGTTTACATGAAGTTAAGTGGTATTTCACCAGGTTTTTCAGTTCTCGGTAACAAGCTGTAATTTGGTGGTGGTTTATAATAAATAGTTTTTATTTTGCTCTTACGTTTGTGCGATTTCAACCCTTTGTGTTTCTTTAGTTAAAATGGACAAACTTCTACATAGAGAATGACCAAACAAGTTTTTGGTCTGTCCTGGTTGCTTTTTGTATTCAATGTAAGTTTAACTGAAATGTATACATTAAATAAAAATAAAATAGAGAATTAGTATTAGTTAATTGAAGTTGATTAGTTTTTTAGTTCCACCAGCAGCAAACTGTAATTATTGATGATTATTTATAATGTAGGTTTTATGTTGCATGTTTGTGCAGTTTTAACTCTTTCTTTGGTAAAAATAGACCAATTTTACATAGGGAAAAACCAAACATGTTTTTGATGTTTATCATAGTTTACACCAGCACCAAACCTCGCTTCTCTTGATGGTGATCAAGAAACCTGGAATCCAGGCTAAAATTTGATTTTGTTATTTTGAAGCTTTTCAACAAGTGTAACTTTTGTAATTGTACATCCCAAAACCAACATACTGTCGATACTATGTTGAACTGAGTAATTGGCCTGAATGTGGTAGTACCGTAAATGCTAAGCGCCGCACCAAACATGATTTTTTTCACTAAGCGCCGATCTTGAATAAGCACTGAGATCAAGAGTATATATATCACCCTGTGTGTAATGAAACACTTTGAGAAACAGGATTTTAAATACAATGTATACAGTGTTATTTATTCATTTTAACACTGTACTGTGAACATTGTGCTAAAACGAATAAATAACAGTTAAGACACAAACATTTCTGTATAAACGTTTATTTACGATGACGTTGGACCTGATAGGCCTACCGAACTACAGCAATAAAAAAATAAATAAGTGTCACACCAATAATTTTTATAAGCACCGCTCTTGAATAAGCGCTGCACTGAAGCCTCCAAAAATTTTATAAGCACCGCGGTGCTTATTCAAGCATTTACGGTATAGTACACTTTAAGACAGAGAAGCCATAATACTTTTAATCGTAACATTGACAGTAAGTGAATTTCAGTAAATGACCCATCATTTTAAAGCTGATGAATTTAACATTAAAACTTCACTTTTCATTTTTTGGTCACTAATACAGGTTTTGGGATGACAAGCCTCATCTATGTTACTGTACTCAGTTTTTTGTTAGTTTGCAAACTTGTAGCATTCCAGTTTATATATCAAGCTAGCTTTCAACAAATGCAACTTTTGTGATGTTACTTTGCAATTAAAAAATTTTAGTACAGCAGTAATAAAAATCCAGTATATTAAAATATTTTTTACAAATTTACATTTTGTAATATTTCTATCAAAAAATATTTTGGAAGAGTTATGAAACTTGTGACTTCAAATGTATGGAGTTGGTTTACATATGAATAAAATAAAGGTTATTTGATCTTTTCATTTGCAATTTAGTGTAATAATATGGTTCATCTTAATTTGAATTGTACCTGAACATGCCTAAACATGGTCATGATGACATCACATCATGAACATGGGTATAAAAGTTTTTTTGTCAAAGATAATTTGATAGTCTGGACAGAGCTTTGGTAAACATAGAATAAAGTTTAAAAAGTTCACTGCCATAAATATTTAGCTTTTAACTGTCAAATAGAATGAGAAACCAACATTTGAATAATACAGTACTGTACATTCCTATAATTTGCATATTATAGAACTACATTTAAACTTTAGGTGGGACATGAGTAAAGCATTTGTATATCATTGAATTTTTTTTTTTATCTGTGACTGCTGATATCTGTGGTTCTTTTAATTTAGCATTTCAAATGACTGAATTTTGTAGGGGTTTTTTTTCCCTATTTTTTAGGGTGGCAGTAGATTAGCTAAATTAAGCCACGTTCAGACGGCCTTCCATCTGAAGTAGAGTTATGACAGACGTTACATTTGTTGCATGCGTTACTTCCGGCAAGTGTCCACACGATGCCTACAGAGGACATAATGTTCTTTTTACTTTAAAGCTAGTTCAGAGCTAAGAATGAAGCAAATTTTCCAGAAGCAAGAAATCGTCCCTCCGACAATTATTTTGCTTATTCTTAAAATTTTAAACAATCATGAAAACATTGTGTCAACAAAGGTTTACACATTAGAGTAAATGTTATTTTGGCACTTATTTTATCTTTTGAAAAAAATTAGATCGTAATAAAAGTCATATTTACTTGCGAGCTCTGAAAAATACAGTACAGTAATTGCGTATACACGGCGCTACTCTGAGTGCGTATTCCTTACATTCCGTGTATGTGGAAGTAGCACACTTGCTCCTGAGAATTAAAGTAAATCGTATGCGGTAACTTAATAAAAAGAGCGTCTTAACAAGCACTCCCCAGGGCTTGTGACAAGTAAACTGCTACTTCAAAGCCTACTTCTAACTCGTCTGAACTTGCCTTTAGCAATTCCAATTTGTCTGATTCTTTAGTGGTAGTAGCTAATCTGTATTTTGATTTTGTTGAGTTAAAATAAAAAAAATATTCTTCAAATACCAAAAATCAGAATTGTTATTTTTGGTCTGTGACTTCATGAATGTTGATAATTAACTAAAATAAGATTATTCAATTAAAAAAAAATGTACATAAAAAATGTTTCACTTTCACCAAGCCATTTATTATACTTTTCTGTACAAAAGTTTTAGTCACAGCCGATGTTAATTTACTAAATCATACAATGTTCAGAAAAAGAATCCAAGAATTTTGCCTCCAACGTGTTTCCTCCTTGCTTCTTCATGGTCCATGATACCACAGGATGTTGTGAGAACGAGATATCTGCGAGAATGAGATAGAGAAATGTTAAATCTCAAGTGTCAATCAAGGCAGGCTTCAAACTTTATAAAAAATGTGGCACTCCTAAAAAGTAATGGGAAGTAATGAGTTGTAATGGCTGTACACTTGTATCAATGATATTATAAATGTAATAACATTCATACTGCCAACATATGTATGTTAATGGCTGGTAGGGAAAGAACAAACAGCAAAATATGAGTGTTCCCCCAAGGTCATTAAAGTATCATGGCATCTTGACAAATCAAGACTTTAGGGGTGAACACTGCAGTAGGCAAAGATAAATGGAAAGACAAAGGAATATAAAGTTAACTGTGGGAAATGCATCTTAAAAAGACAACATAAAAAGTCACAAGCCATTACATATACGCAAAATGAAGGGCGGTTATACAGGATGGCATTCTTGAAAATAGCAAATTAAAACTTACCCAAATTGTCTAGATGGTAGGAGGTTGTTTGTCCACTGTTCCACAGATCGAATTGATACATCAAAGCGAGGACTGATGACACCACACTGAGGAGATAAAATAAATTTAGTTTTAGTAATAAGCTGTCTTTTCTGACCTCATTCACAGAAAAGATATAATGCTCTATGATCTTTTTAAAAATCAACTAGAATACAGAATGAAATACTGGTGGATAATGCCAAGTTGTGTTTAGAGAACAGCTTAGCTCAGTCGGCAAAACAGGTGGTAGAAACTGTGTGAGCGCTGAACCGTGGAAATCTCTTGGTCCCCGGTTCAATTCCCATCACTGCTCTCCTTGTATTTCAGCTGAAGGGCTGAAATACATGTTACGATAGCGCACTGTCTTTCGGATGCGACGTTTAAGCCGTTCATCCTTTGTCCATTATGGCGTGTGTGCACGTTGAAGCACACAGTACACTCTTCGGAAAAGTGTAGGGGATTGTCTCCCGGTGTACTACCCACTCCCCACCAGAAGGACCCCACTGGAAGTAATACTTCTTCAGACTTTTATGGGCTATCCTTGGTTTTTACACCTAAAAAATCCAATTCTATCTTATGTGCAAGTGTATCGATTACCTTATTAATTCTACCATTTAGATTGACAACAATCTTGCCAGCTCTGTGGTCGTCAATAATTTCAAATTCACCAATGTACCCTGCAGTGAAGAAATTTAAATTTTTTAAAATTGTAACACCACAAATTTATACTAAGCTTAGTTCAATGAAATTACACCCCAAACAAGTGGCAGGAGTCCCAAGTTGAAAGAATCCATATGTCTAGGAGATTTGTTAACTTTCTTAACACCTAAATATATTCTGCTATGGGCTTACGGAAGACAATTGAGAATACAGTATAAAAACTTGATAAAAATATGTAAATATCGTGAATTTACTGGAGATGGTTTACTTTCTGGGAGATTCTTGCGACACAACACGTAAATACTAATATTAATAAAAAGTGCTAAATAAATTGTTAATTTCAATAAACATATCTTCTCTAATTGAAAGTTTCTATTAAGAAAATAATTGTGGATGTTATTTAGTTGCATTATTAACACTTCCTTTAAAACTTGGGGTTATTAAATTCTTTATTCCTAATCAAATCAATTTACAGATAAAACTAACTTTTTAAAATGTTTAAAGTGGATAATAATAATATTAAGTTAGTAGCATGATGCTATGCTTCTATGCACTTCACAAAAAAGTGAAAAAATTGACAGCACCTTCATGAAACTCTATAAAATGAAGGCCTGGAAGTAGTAAAAATATTTCAACCAAAAAAAAAAAAAAAAAAAGTAAACATGGAAATATAACCTAACATAACATTGGAAATCTTGAAAATGAAAGGTGAAGGTAAGACAATTTGAAGATAAAATTTATAAAGTTTATGATAAAATTCAAAGCATAAATAACTTATAATAAAATTCAGAAATATGATAAAATTGATGAATAATAAAAAAAACTGATGAAAATGAGGATTCATGATTCACTTTATTCATTTGTTTCTTAACTACTGTACAAGTGCCGGGAACCAAGGAGTCCAAGGCCTGTAATTAATTAAATTATTATTTAATTGAATAATATACAATAAATCAAAGAGTATTGAACTGCAAGATGTCCGACTCTTTGGGTTTCATGGAAACACAATCCTATCTCAAATTTTCTATCGCAAACTAGAGGCCGTTCTTCAAAAGAAAGTAAATGGTGTTTGTTTTGAGTGCCTTCTGCGTCTATAAAGCACATGTTCGAATTTCTAACTCTATTCAAATTCTAATATGCCAATATCTCAAGAAGCACACCTACTGTACTAAAAACATAAAATTGATTTGAATTGAATTCAAGAGCTAACTTTCAATGCCTATCTACAGTATGCCACGTCTAATCCAGCATATCGTACTTACTGTAAGCATAAAAAAAAATAAATAATGAAAAAAACAATTTAAAGAATGAATGTTAAAAAAAAATTAGTCCATTCCCAAATAAATAAAAATGGAAAATGGCAAATTTCAATCACTTACCATGCTTCATCATCACTGTAAGGAATTTTATGATGACCTTCGAGCTTGGTCGAATCATCACTTGGCGCTTGCCTCGCTTTTCAGCATTGCAGATGGAGCGGAGCGCATCCGCCAAAACATTCATTCGTACCATGATGGCAGCTGGAATAATAAAATTCATACGGTTCAAGATCCAAAAAACTAGACTGCCATATGCTTTATTTTTACGGCAGGTTGGCTACCTAGGCTCAGGCCCGCCCCTAGCCAAGTCGAGGTGTATGGTATAGGGCCTAGGCTAGCTAGGCCCCCTAGCCTGCCTAGGCGGCCTGCCCTAGGGCTAGGCCAGGCCTAGGCTAGTAGCACTTAGGCCTAGGCATAGGCCTATATTAGGATATTCTACCGGTCTAACTGGTTTAACAAGTCGTAGGCAAAATAGTACCAGATAGCTTGGCAACCTATGGTTTAGCATTTTTTGCCAAAATAATATTTTGTTTGAGGGAGCTTTACGTCGTCAGTAACACTAATAACAGATACAGTGATAAATACACCGCATAATTTCATAATTTTCAATAAGAAATTAGGATTTTTACGCAAAAAAAACTACATTCAAAATATTATAGGTAAAACATACGTTCATATAATGTAAATATTAGTCGCAAATGCGTTTCTAAGCATACGATTTTAGTGGATAAATTTAAGTGAGTAAATTTTACATACGGACCTGTGAATGCCGATTTCTAAGAGGAAGTTCACAGGGTTGACGGGATTGTATTATGACCGCCAGGTCAGGAGAGTTCATTAATTTTTTGTAAACAACATTGTTGTAGCAACGGAGTGCGGGTTACAGTATTTTTCATGTAACTTACATGTTTTTATATCTTGCTATGCCTACTTCTCTTCACATTTGTTAATTAAGTAGGCTTTAGGCTTGGTAAATTTTAAAACTAGGCGACTAAACTATTGTAATAGGGCAGCTAGCTAGCTAGTTAGTTAGTAGGGCCTACACTCGTCACTCTCTGCTCATTGACATTGATTGGATGGAGGGATCGGGAGGGAGTAAGGAGGCTGCTCTAGCCTAGTCTACTATCTAGGAGCCTAGCTCTAGCATAGCTAGAGCCAGAGGCCCTAGCTATGCCCCTGCACTGGTCCAATCGGCTTGCACCTGCCTGGCGAGTCCAAAAACAAATTTTGAAAATATAAATATAATTATATTAATTTTCCACCAATCCATCTCTCTGACTGACCGTCCCCAATGCTTTATTTTATTCATTCTTTCTAGGCCTAGGCACTATGTATGTATGTTTTCTTAGTTTCTAACTTATATCTGTCACTTTTTCTTATTAATTCATCTTTCAGGGCTGTCTTGCATGTGCATAGTAGTGCGGACCTTTCTTTATGTTAAAAATTTCATATTTCATCCATATGGAGTATTATTGGAAATTATTAGTATGCACCTCAGTTCAGTTCAAAAACAAAACATAGGCCCTATTCATTGTAAACAGAAGTATTTAGTTAGATAGACAGGTACACTTCAATAAACTATGCAAGAAAATATTACCAAAATAAAAGCATACATTAAAATAAAATAATGCAAAATGTTTGATACTAATAGTACAAAAACTGAGTTTCTGCTTCTTCATACTTATTACACACTGGGCTATCAAAGGCCATCTGGGAAAAAAAATGCTTTTGCTATGGAACATTTTGTTTCCTACAGGTGTGGTTTATCAACGTATAAATCGTGATGACTACATTAGAGGAAGCTAGTCGGACGTGTAAGAGGAATCGAACATTTGTTGGACGCCCTCAACCCATAAGGAGTGGCATTAAACTTACAAAAGTGAAGCCTGCGGCAAATCGCTCAGATTTTCTGCTGGATGATCAGGTATATGGATAAAGATGTGAATTTGCGTCAGGAAAATATCATGGGAGTGATGTTTTGCCCTAAATGACGTGTTATCGTACCAAATACTCAGTACGTCCCCAAATACTAGTGAAATAAGCTTGGTGGTCTAGTGGTTAAGACATTAGGCTAGTTACCTGGAGGTCGTGGGTTCGATTCCCACTTGAATACCTTTTCGCTAGTATTTGGGGACGTAATGAGTATTTGGTATAACATGTCAGGAAGGGAAAAACATCACTCCCAGGTATATAAACTTGAAATTAAAACAAAATGTAGACAGGGACATCTGCTGAGGTGGATCCAAAGGGTACAGGTGGAATGATCACACTCCTAAATGATAAACTATGTCCACACAATCAAATTTAATGTTACAAATGAATGTGTTATGCCCATATTTAGGCATATGACATCATCATGCCCATATATGGGCTCATCATGCCCATATATGGGCTCATCACACAAATTTGTCACATAAATTGTGATAGTGTGTACAGAGCTTTATAGTCTGATTTCAATATTTCTTCTTTGGAGAACAGATGTTCCTTGTGAAAGACCTCCAAGATGCACTGGAAAATGCAATAAATTGCTATGGAAACGCTAAATCAGAAGATGATAAGGTTCTCAGCAAAATTAAGATCGATGACCTCAAAGCTAAATGTGAAGAAATGGTTCTTGTATTAAAGGTATGATAAACATTGTTAAAACAAATTAATGTGATAAAGTGATTTTGTTTTGTATTCCTGTATTTTGTATGACATCATTTAATTGATGACATCATTCATTTAAATGACATAATTTCTGTTACATTTTTAGGTTGTTGACAAGATCAATCGGGAGTTGATGTATGCAAGAGTTGAGCTGACAAGAGCAGCAAAGGTGGGACGTCACGTCCAAGTGGCCCGAAAGAGAGTTGCCTGGCTTGAGGATCGGAGAGAAAAACTTCTGATGAAATACAGAAGACCACCATCATCCAGGTTACAGGTAAAATAAAGATCTTCATTATTGATAACATTATATAACTAGAGCAGTCACTTCATAGAGTGCATACCTCCAGTCCTGTGCCTGAATGCAGTAATAACAATACGCAGGCCGTGCAAAATGGGCAAAACTGCAGCATACCCTCAATGAAATAATGGAATCGCCCATCATATTCAAGCACACTATTTTCGTGAATCCTACAAAATACCCTCTAGAAAATAATGAAATCGCCCATCGTAAAAAAGAACAGTGATAGACCATGAAAGTTTTTCAGTTTGGTCCATTTATAAAAACATGAAAATTACATTGTTATAATTCTTTATTCTGTTCCAGAAAATTGAAAAATCTGCCTTTCTTTCTGACTCTGATGAAGACTATCCAGCAAAGATTCCTACTACTGCAGATGCTGCTCTTCCAGACCCATATTCTTCCAACTACTGGCAGAACACATTCTCATCCCTTGATCCTGTGCTTCCAACTTCTCCAGTCTGCTACTACAAATCAAAGAATCCTGTTGATCATTCGCTTCCCCAATATGTCTTCCCTGAAAGTTCATTTAAAAGTATAGAGGTGGTGAAGGCCAGGCGTTTAAAGAAGAAGCTGCCACTAAAGCAGAGACCTAAAAGTGATGGAGCTGGAAGAGTGGTGTTCAAACCAGAGAAGTCAATACTGAAGTCATCCCAGAGTTCTAGAAGTTTTGGTGGTGGTGATGCTGTTGCTGAAAGTATGATATTTTTTTAGAATCAGCTGAAGACCACACACAGTAAACATGAATGAGCTTTGAACATTTCTTGTCGTAGTGCATTAGGATGAATACCTCTGTATTCTGAAATTTTGAATGGACTTCAGTTCCTTCAAGAATTAAAGTTTTGATGGGATGTTTGTGTATTTAGGATGTATAGTAATATATCAAATGACTAGTATTATTAATTTCTTCTTTATTTGAAGATTCTACAGCCACCAGATTTTTTCTTATAAATTAGTACATACACATTATGCATGGCTTACTGCAGTAGATGGATTTAGTTGGTGTAAACACTGAGGCTAACCCACGAAAGTCTGAAGAAGTCTTATTTCTAGTGGAGTCCTTCTAGTGGTGATTAAGAAGAACACCGGGAGACAATCCCCTACTCTTCTTTGTAGAGTAAATTGCATTCTTGAATCTGCACATGGGCCTTAATGTTTAAACGTCTCATTTGAAAGACAGTGCGCTATCGTAAATTTGTATAAATATACAGTAACCGGGTATATTTTGTCCTTTGTTACGTTTACAAAGTAATAAGTCTTGTTATGTTAATTACATTTTTTTTTTCGTTTGTACTGTATAGTTGGTGCATCCCAGTACAGGGAGCAAACAGAGGTGTCAATCTACCCACAGAACTCAGTGACAACTGTTAACACCCCTGAAGTTTATTCAGAGATTAGTGACAGCAGACCCAGCACCAGACATCGTAGTAAAAGGCAGCTTGCTTCCAGTCAGCAACAGGTGTGGCATATATGTCATTATGTATCTTAAAAATATCTAAGATCAACTTAGAATTTGCACCAAATTGCCCTGTTCATCTGGATGCCAGCAGGGAACCTATCCCCTGGACTAAAGCAGAATTGCCTTCCGTGATTGTGACCAGGACCTTGCGAGCCTTAATATCCACCTAAAATTGTCAGACATTGTTACTTGTACTTGGTACAGTACTTCTAATAGAGCTTATTCTTTGCAATTACAAACCACTGACTACCCTCCACTATAATGAATATTTCCTTCAAGTACAGCCTACCCCAACCAAAATGAACATGTTTTCATTAGTCATAGACCAAAGTAAATCAATTTTAATGAAGGATAAAAAGATTAAAATGAAATGAGTGCAAAAACTACCAAACCCAGCCCTTACATGACCAAAACTCAATTGAAAATACACTAGGTTTAAAGGCTGGCCTTAAATTGTCTCACAGAGTTGAAGTTCTTAATAGAGGGAGGCAGGATGTTCTCTGACCCTCCGTCAGACAAGCCCTGGCCCCCAGAATGTATATTCTATGAAACCACCACTGACCATACACAATCATATACTGTAGTACTACTAAAATGCAAACAAACTTAAACATTTTTTGCCATAATGATCTGCTATAAATATCTTGCTAGACATCTAATAAAATATATTTTAATGTAGTACTACTGTAAAGCCCTGTTGACAAAAACATGCGACATGACTAAATATGGTCATGATGACATCACATCATGACCATATATAGGCACATCATGACTATATATGGACATGCAACAGTTTATTTGATAGTGTAGACAGAGCTATATGTATATATATATTGTCTTTTATAAATCAGAGGACAGGAAGTAGAGGCAGTGATGGTGGTGTGTTCATTACTGAGGGTACAGAGGAGGATTTGGTCAAGGTTCTAAGGAAGGTGTCAGTGATATCGCCTCAGAGGTCAGATGAAGAAGAGGAAGATGAGGATGATGAAGATGCAGAGGAGGAATTTGATTTGACAAGAGGAGGTAAAAATCGGGTATTTTCAATTCTTGTGACCTTACTAGTCTGACCACACTATCAAGTGGTATGTGAAATGTCCGTGAAATTCCCTTATAACAAAACATAGTATAAACATGATGATGTCAGTCGTTACACCTGTTTTGGGCATAATGATGCTATATCACTCCCATATATAGGCATGATGATGTTATGTCTCATTAATATATGGAGATGATGATGTCATATCACACCCGTATATTGCATAGGCATGATCATGTCGTATAACCCATATGGGCATAATAATAATAAATAATAATAATAAGATTTATAAAGCGCACAAATCCACTGCAGTAGTGCTCAAGGCACTACAGGAGGAAGGAACCAAAAATTACCATGAACATGAAGCTACAAGAAAAGAAAGACCACACCATCACCGCACCGTTTACAGGCAATTTAAGGCACAGGGGCCTGCCTATTCATTACTCACAGGTGCTCAAATAATGGGAGTATCTAATGTCATATCACACTTATATTGGCATGATAATTGTCATATCACACCTAAGGTATGATGATGTGATATCATATCCAAATATAGCCACTCATACAGGGGCTTCATGATGTCATATCACACTTACATATGTGCTTGGTGATGTCAGGGGTTTGATGATGTCATATCACACTCATATATGGACAAATGTTTACAAATAATAGCCTGTTTGGGTGGATCACCTATGGTGTAAACTTATATAATTCAAACTTTAGTATTTCTTTGATTTTAACATAATTATAATTTTGTTTTACAGAACTGCAACCACCGCCCTCTAGAGGGCGAAGTGTGGCAACAGATGCAACAGACGAATATTGGATGTCAGATCACCACCGGTATGCAAGCAGACAATTCAGCAGCACCTTATATTTCCATTCATTCATTCATTCAAATCAAATAATGCTTTTAATGAAGTCTTTTGATTTGATGATCTTCTTTTTTCTGTCTATCTCTGTCCCCTGTCTACCTACAGTATATAATGTGTTTGTTTTTATTGTCTTTTGTAGATTTGAGTACAACCAGTTCGTTGATGCATTAATTAAGGACAATCCTCGATCTTACCACTCTCTTGGTATTGCGGTGCAGTCTACGTTCATGTCTCCAGGTATGGCTCACTATTTATGGAGGGGGGGGGAGGGGTCCCTTCCTAAGTCTCATGCGAGTTATGGGAGTTTGCTTAGAAATTGGTACACTCTCTGCACTCTCTTAAGCAACTAAAAATCTTCCAAAAACTAAGACCGGACCCTCAATGCGGCTGAAGGTTATTGGACGATGCGACTCTGTGAGAAATGCAATGCGATGATGCGTGCACAACTGATCGTTTTTAACTACGATTTGTTCAGACTGCTATCGACAAACAGCAGACAGTGTTACATAGTCTAGCACTCACAGGGAGCGGATATTGGATTCGTTGTGCGACAGTCTTACGATCGTCGTATGTTGTGGTGCATTGAGTGAATGCAGCAAAACACAATTACTGTAGGTGTCACGTGTGTTTATAAAGCTCATAAAATCAGATCTCTTGTCTGCGGTTATTCGCAACTGTTTATGACCCACATCTGTATAAGCATTCTAAGACAAAAATTATTCTATCAATTATGTTTTTGTTACTCGAATCTTTCATTATTGTTTATGTTTCATGCAGCCAATACAGGTGGTCCTGAGTTGCCTTGGTTAAATGGTGTTACAGCTGGAAACATGGGTGATGCCCAGGTGAGTAGAGAGGTGTTCTACCTACATACAGTACATGTCCATTAAGGAAGTGTGATTGTGAAGTTGCTAACACTCCTAGAGATGGCACTACCTACAGTGCCTACTTATTTTAAAAGAAAAGATACTGAGAGTAGAAGGTGTTTATTAAGAAGAAGTAGTTGGTAGGAGGAGTGGCAAGTCTTGGAAACATGCCACCAATACACGTTGGAACTAGAGGTTATTAGTGGGACAAATGTACCTACTGTAAGACACATATATAGTCACTTGGAACCAGGGGCGTGGTGATGAAGTGAAATGTGCTAACTCCGGGTAAATGTGTGGTAATTTAAATACAATATTTTCTTTATTAATGGTGATGCATTGGGAAATTAGAAGTGATCACTTTCGCATGAATAAAAAAAAATCTTTATAGATATGTATAAAATTAATGCATGATTTTGTTTTCCAAACTATTTTTTATGTTTATAGTTTTATAAGTTTTTTGTTACTTAAATATCAAATACAGATATCCTCTTTTTTATTTAAATCATCTAACACAAAATCAAGGCCTTTTAAGGAGTAGATTATGTAGAATTGACAAAAAATGGGAAAATAATCACAAGTAAAAAATAAACCTAATACAGTGAATGTAAAGTAGATATACCGTATACTCGAATAGAAGCCATGGGCCTCTTTTTTTGCAAACTTTGGATGGGCTTCTTTTCAAGATGGGTTTCTTTTTGAGGCTACTTTAGCAAAGTAAAGCGGGAGGCTTCTTTTCAAAATGAATGCTGTAAATTTTGGAAATTACTACCATAAAACAATAAATAGGGCCACTGTAACATCAGTCTACATCAGGGAGTGTATTAACAGCATAAAATTACCTAAACTACAGTATAAACCAAGTACGTGTTTTGAATTTATTTTGTTTCTTTGAAATTAATTTACATTGTATGTACAGTACTGTACTATCTCAAAAAAAGCCCATGCTCTTTTGAAAAGAATCCCATGGGCTTCTTCAAGGCTACTTTTGCAAACTAAAGAGGGTTTGAATTCGAGATGAGCTTCTTCTTGTGATTAAGCCCATTGGGCTTAATCACAAGAAGAAGTTTTTACAGTATATAAATAAACGATAGGATAAATAAGTAAAGGTAAGAGTAATTAAAGAGTAAGTATCAGACGTATACAATAAACAAAGAATAGAATTCTAAAAAACTATTTGCCTAATCCTAGAACACTGAATGAAATTTGAAAAACAGATTATTTAACTTATTTTTAATATATGAATGAATGTAAAGCATATATTTTTCTGTATTTTAATGCTTTATCAAATCACTACTAATACAGAGTTGGGAGACTGTGACAGTAAGTTGGTAATATACAGCATTTGCAATCATCTACCACAAGAAGAATCAATTGTCATTTCAAAACCTTCAGTTCATTAAAATTTTGAATGGTGTGTTTCATCAAAAGTTCAACCAATCATACACTGCCTGCCACATTTCATAGACACCTGACAATTACCTGGAAAACATATAGCAAAAGATAGTGCATATAAGAAAAACCTTATCAGAGAAAGAAGTAACTATTAAAAAGGATATTTCTCAAGATGTTTAGGTGTCGGAATAGAAGCTTTAACTGATGATTAATCATTTTAAGTTTTCAAACAAAATGTTATTGAGTTACTCGTGTGAGCTACTCAAGCAAAAACAAAGTATATACTAAGTTGTACAAATAAACTTTACAACTAAATGACAAAAGCATATTTACAAGGTGCAGTTGAAGGTTTAATCTAAATTCTATAAGCTCGGAAAATTTATTTCACAAATTTTAGTTTGAATTTCTTTTTACTGTTTTTGCTTTACCATCTGCTTTGTTAATTTATAATTTTTTAAAGTACTGCATTTTACTTTGCATACTTAAAAATCATTTTGTTGTACTTTTTTCTATTTGCTAAACTGTTGCATTCCTTGCATATTACCATCAATACCATCATATAAGCTGGAAGGAGTAAGTATTGTTGTAAAGATTTAATGTTGTTAAATTATTTAGCACCCAGTGGCGGATCCAGAAATTCAAAATGGATGGGGCCCAGGGAGAGATTTTCATAGATGGAGAGTCTAGACCACATCATGTTTGAGACTGAAGTAAAAAAAAAATATTATTATGGAACCTCTAGATGGCCAGATATGGCACTCTCAGAGTCTAAATTTGATTTTTATCTTTTCTCCATTTTTTAAAATAATTTTAAAATTTTTAGGGAGGAGGGGTGGGCTTGGCCCCCTTGAATCCGCCACTGGCACCATAAGCCCAACGCACACTAGAAATATTTGTACTGTATCATTGAAATTAAAAACCTAATAATGAATGCTGTTTTCTTGAAATGGCCACCAAGATACAACCTTGTTTCTCTAACATGAGATATCCTTTCACTTTTAGGCACAAAGTTTGTAGTTGTAGTAATGCACTGAATACACGTTTGTCTTAAAATTTCCATCAATCAACCAGTCAATAATTTATACTTAGTCCATTATGCGAGATTAATTTTCTATGGCGCTCAGAAAATGCATTTGAGAAAATGTGTGTTTTCAATCTGTTCTTGAAAATCTGTATACATTTGTCGTAGGAGACATTGATTGTAGGTGACATTTGTCTTATGTGACATTTGTCTTGGGTGACATTTGTCATAGGTTACATTATTCATAGGTGACATTTTTCTTAAAGTGCATTTTACTACAAGCTTTGCATGCAAAAGCACCGATGATGTGATGTGTGACATGTTGTTAATCATTTAATCACCACATTAGCATGTTCACGTTACATTAATTAATTCTGTGGGTGTACAAATTTAATTTTGAAAGATTGTTATATGAATTTTTATGCTGAAAATAGTGTTACTATAGCAAAATAACAGATAAAAAGATATTTACTAAAAGTTTTCATATAATTTCACATATCAGATAAATTCAGCATATCTGGTCATAAGATGCCATTAAATAATTTCCTGTTACCAGATTTAATAAAGTTTAGTACGAGTAATCACAATCAGATACTTGCAGTGATCTTTAACAAAGCCTGGCATTTGCTGCACCCAATGGTTGTTGCCCGACATGATTCTACGTAGAACACAACGCGACGATGCATGAGCAACTGATCGTTTTAAATGACGATCCGTTGAGATGACCACAGACGATCAGCAGACGAGTGCCCGGCTTTTACAAAACAGTAGTTTTATGAGGGTGGTATAGCTAAGTCAAGTTTGCTGATAGTAGCCACTCTGTGATATTCCTGCTTCATAAATTTTCGCTCAAATTGTGTCTAAGCTGAAGGGAAAAAATCCATCAGTGGCTATTGGAAGACACGTTTGAACTGTTTGTCCAGAATGCTTTATTATTCTTGGTATCTTTATTTAAAGTGAAGGATGCGCAGTATGTTTAAATTTTAGCATCCAAATTGATTCATATGTGCTAATAATGTCAGATAATAGATAGGATGTGACTTCCTGTCTCTAAATTCTTCCGCCGATGCTCACAACCTTATCTAACAAAAAATACATTTGCAGCAAAAGCTGAAGTATTGTACTTTTTTTTGTAACTTGTAAAAAAACCCTTCAAAAAACAACAAAAAACAAGAATTGTGTGCACATTTAAGAACTTTATAAACCTATCGAGTTTGCCATACAGACTAATAACCAACTGTAATCAAACAAGATTTATACCCAATGAAAGAATGATGAAGATGATTGATATTCATATTTTATTTCTGTAGAAAATTGCTCTGGACAAACTATCAGAGAGAATTCACAAGATGTACAGTAAAGTGGAAGATGCAGCAATGCAGTCCGCTCAGTTGGCGCCAACACCGGTAGAAACAGAACCCACATTATTGACTACAGTGGAAGGTGACTGTTTTGATCCCAATAAAACGATTGTCTAATTTTTACATACTTTTGTGAAAAATGTGCTGGCAACCATGCCATCATTATGTAGGAGTTACAAAATTTATTTAATTACCTCTGCCTTGTTTAATATTATGGTAGTGTACTTCTACAGACACTGCAATCATAAAGTGGCATATCTACCTCACTGAAAATTTGCAAACAAATAACACCAAAATAGCACCTCTACCCCAACTTTTCAATTGTAGTACCCAGTGGCGATATCTAGGGGATGTGCGGGCCACACTTTACCCCCATTCTATTGAAAAAGTCTGAAGCAAGAAAAACCATGCATAAGTAAAAAAAATCATCTCATATCACCTTATGGTGAAACCTAGCATTCCTTAGTTAATCATCAAGCCCCTACTCCACCTTGCTCCACCCCTCCCCCTTTCAGGACTTATAGATATACCACTGGTAGTATTCCATACCACCTCCCACCATGTCAATACCTTTTGATATGGCACTGAATACAACAGGATTAGGATGTGGTAGCATACAGGTCTAGACATTGTACTGAATTATTATGTATTCTGCTTTGTTTTTCAGGTCGAATGAATGATTATCCTCAGAAACAAGGCTTTGAGAGCAAGGTGAGATTCATAATTATTTAATCAATATCAAAAAATATTTGTTTACATGAAATATGAGCATATATAATACTTATTAATCAATTATTTAAGTACTTAATTAGTTAAGGACACAGCCTTGTTGAAAATCTGTTTTTCACTGTGAATAAAGAATAAAGTTATTATTATTATTATTATTATTATATATTATACTATATATAACCAGTTAATTAATCAGCTTACAGATTCTGAGATAAACAATTCCTCAGAACACATTAATTGATTGATCAATCACATTATGTATCGTGTGTGACATGTAAATCATCACTATTTTATGATGTTGTCGATTTTTAATTTTTCTAGCCCGAGTCAACTAAGAGCATAAGAAGTGTAAGTGTAACTGCAGCAAACAACAATGAAACAACTTCAGATCCAGCAACAGAAAACCAAGCCTCTGAGGCACAATCTCAAACGCAAAAGATGAACCAACCTGAGGCAACTGTCTCGGATCACGTCAAACAGCAAGGGGCTGCAGGCCTAAGCCTGCTGTACCATCCACCAGCTATCCCAGCTCCTGAGGTGCTTCCACTCACTAGAACAGTAAGGAAATTTTATGCCTCTTTCTTTAAACCTAAACGACAAAGAATCTAGTACCACAGCGAAGCCCCCCCAATCCCAGTTACTGTTTAAGCATTTACCTAGGTCTTATGAAACAAGAAATCCTCTTTACATCCAAGAATACTGCAAAGGTTTTATTAACAGCACCATTTGATCAAAATTTCTCACACCCAAGTGTTGGTTAAGTGTTCTATAGTCTTTATAGAATTTTCATGTTTTTCTTTCTCCATTTATGATTTTAGAACCCAAGTAAAGTTTACCCTCGAATATCAAGTGACTGGAATGATGTTGACCCAGATCCCATACCTCCTACAATCCGATTGGTCAACCAGATGAATGTTGCTAAGGAAACAAGCCTGTTGCTGTACAAGAATAAGGAATCAAAAAGAACAGGATTTACTTTACCAGTGAAGAAAAAACCAGGAAAAAAATCACAAACCTTGTAAATACCAATAATTGTTTTGTTTTTACATTTTTGCATATTGTGTTATTAACATAAGCAATGCCTATTTGAAAGGTACTTCTCAAATTATTGATTGGTTGGTTGATTGATTGATTGATTATTTGATTGATATATCAATGAATTGTTGATTATAGTGTAATTGATATTTCTATCTAATGTGTCTTTTTGACTATTTTTAATCTTGCAATAAATTTCAATCATTAAAAGCAGAGCATGCTTTAAAAATTGTCTGAAAATAAATTGTATGATAATACAATTCATCAATTCAATGTAAAGGGGAAGAATATTTGTTGTTTATATTATTATAGTTTACATACATGCTGATTACTATACATCAAATATATAAACACCGGGGCAGATACGGGGGGGGGGGGGTGCATACAGTGTGATCGTGCCCACCCTAAATTGCATTATGAAAAATAATTGTATCATATTGTTGATATGAATTATTGTTGATTTGACAGTGCAATTTCCAGCCCCACCACAGCCCCAACCATAGTGAGGGCTGAGGTGGTCTGGACTGTCACGCACCCCCTACCGCCAAATCCTGCATACGCCTCAGAAACATTTGCATGCAAATGCAAATTACTGATTGTTTTTTTGGGTTTTTTTGCAATATGTTAATCACATGATAATTGGGGTTTATTTGCAGGAAAAATGTGAGTCTAGCGAACCATCCGATCCTGGCGGCCAGTAAAGTAGCAGCAATGATGGCCAATAGAAAAAGTGCCGATGCTCTAAAACTGGACAAGGACAGTCTGAAATGGAAGAGAATTGAGGTAGGCAAATCAGCTGAGTATTGCTAATTATCAAGGAGGTATACTCCTTGCTATTATCAATGAATATCACTGTTTTTACTTACTGTATATGCAGTTATCCCCTTTCACTAAACACCATGAATCGGTCAGGACACCAGGAGACATTCCAATATTTTTCTCAAATGGACGCTTAGTTCTTTCTCATGCCATTATATACAGGGGACAAGTAACCCGAAAACAGAGTAACCAGTGCCTTACTGAAGTATAATATAGCTACGACTGAATGGCAGGATTTAAACCAAGGAATCTACAGTATGTAATCCAAAGCCTGCAGTGATACTTGCTTCTCACCATCTAAAATCTACATGTAATAGGCCTATTCCAGCTAACGACTAAAATTGCATAATGATGAGTTTTGAATAAGGTAGAGACACTAGACACAAATAATGGACTATAAAAACCAATCTTCATCCTTGAAATTCTCTTAAACTGTACAAGAAACAAAATATTTGAGCATATCCTACCATAATTGAACAAATCTGACCATAATTCAACATATGAGTTAGCATGTCTATAACTTATTTACACGGTAATATTCATATTCTATTTTTATATTTCCTTCAGAATTTGATTTATGAGAAGTTGATATCAAAGAATATACAGGAGAGAAGAGATGCAGCAATGGTAATTTCTAAATATGTTATTTAAATTTTATCAGTCTGTAAACATGACCAATTTCAGCATACTCACAAATGGTATTCAATGCAGGATTCGAATCTGCCTTGTTGGTAGGTAGAATTTTAAGCCACAATTATATATTTATGTATTAAATGATTTTAATAATAATTTGTCTTGTTTATAATATCTTTCTAGCACTTAGGCTCTCTGCAATGTGTAAATGAAGAGGTGTTTGCTGCCCTCATTCAACGGGTAAGTACCCCAAATTCAAACATGCAAATATCCCGAATTTGCATTAAAGTTAGATTAGTTTGCAGAACTATTTGCCTGTATGCATGAGTGCAGAAAACATTTCTGATTGACACAATAAAGGTCGAAATGTTGACGCATGGCCTCCCTCTGTTTAATCGGAGTAACGTTCGTTCTATGTTATCGCTGATTGAGTCGAGGCATGTTTTCAGTGGAATTGTCTTGCCCAATGGCAGTTTTGGGACACTCGCTATTGGATAAAAATGAAATAACAATTTGAATTTGAAACATTTATGTATTATATTATGGAAAAATAATAATTTTTATAATGGGGTTTTTTTCTGTATATTTATATATTATTTTTTATTAAGTTTATTGTTTTTGCATTCAGGTTGAGGAAGACAAAGATGCCAAGGTTCGTTACTCAGCAAGTAAAAGTTTGATTAGCCTTGGGTGCTGGAGACCGGTGCCAATTGCAGCACTTCTGAATTATTTAAAATCATCTGACCAACCAATTCAGTCGGATATTGTGAAAACAATTATATCGGCAAGGAATGTTCATTTTGTTAATAAGGTAAGCTCATGATTAATATGGTTACAATTACAAAAACAAAAAGGAAAATGTGATTTTGTATTTCATATAATTTATTATTTAGTAGGAAAAAGTTTTACATTACTGAGAGGTGCCCGAAAATAACAGCTGAAGTGTTTTATGTGACTAATGAATTCTTTTTCTTTCTTTCATTTTTTTTCCTTTTGTTGTACCTTCCAAAAGGGAAACAACCCCCTTCCCTAAATGTGCCAATAGCCAATATCATTTTGCAGCTTATGTTTACTTTCAGAATCAGCCAGTCATGAAGGAGTTGATTGAAAAATTAAAAGAGTTCTGCCAGAGTGACTCTGCACCTGAGTTAGCATACAACAGTGCTGTGTGTCTTGGGTGTTTGTGTGAACAGAATCGAACAGCCAAGAGGAAATTACTTCAGAGCCTTCAAGACAAAGATTCAAACACCAAAGCTCAAGTATGCAATGATATTATCTAATCTAATAGGCCCCCACTTGGCACAGACAGTAAAGGCGACTGCAACCTCTCTGACAACAGAGATTGTCCCTTTAGCGAAGTCACAAATCAGCCAGCATGGCCGGCTGATCATAGTTGAGCGAGTAGGCCTAGACCTAGGTTTCATTTTCATTTTAGGCATCATTTGGCAGGTTCATTATTTGGTTTTTTTTACACCTCATAGAATCAGTGTATGAGGTGTATAAAACAAATTGACTGCTCTAGATTCGAGGGATGGCGAAATCTATAGCCCCTCGGTGATCGGCCTGAGGGAAGATAGTATACGCTGTCTCCACATCACCTTGGGACAATAGATTTCACCATTTACCTCATGAGCAGTTAATACTTGTGTTATATATTTTAATTAAGGAATGGGTGAATTTCCATTGTGACAAATTGCAATTATATTACTTCAGCAATATATAATAAGATTTTGGATGTTTGACTTCATCTTATATATAGGTATTACTGAGATAACTTAAATGTTTTGTGATCATCAATGCAAGATAAAAAAAAAACTGCTGTAAAACATCCTGACAAATACTGGATATCTCACACTATTGTTATTATTACATATTACAGTCACTGGAGATTCTTGTACGGCAAATGCATGCAACAGAGTCTGAAGTTATACAGACAATCCTGACACAACTGCAGACATCACCAGTTGGGCGACACAGATCTGCAGCTGCCAACCTCCTGATCTTCCTTGGTAAAAGTCATCTAAATTCATGTATTGACGATGTTCTTAAGCCTTTTCAGACAAAAACATGTGACATGCCTAAATATGGTCATGATGACATCACATCATGACCATATATGGGCACATCATGTCTATATATGGGCATACAACAGTTTTTGTCAAAGAAAATTTGATAGTCTGGACAGAGCTTTAGAATCATACTACAAATTCATTAATTTAAATTATTCATTGAAAAATAATGACCTGAGAATATTCAGTAGTATCCAGCAACATGTAAGAATAATGTTAATAAAGACCGAACCATGGTGTGAGGGCGACTTATTTCATCATGTTTTCTAGGCAGATACAGACATGAGTATTTGAGCTATGATAGTCATAAATCTTTTTGCATGTTTTTATTGAAGGCTCTGTGTGTATACCAACCCAAGAGGCAGCACAGAATGTGTTCAGTGTTCTCGAACAGAGACTGTATAATGATCCAGTGAAGGTGAGATCAACCAAAGAGTTTTGGTTTTTGCATCAGGTTAGATGCAATCTCTTCTAAAATATCAGGCTGTAACAGTCTACAGAACTGATGACCAGAATAAATGCTGTCTCTTATACACATCTAGATGTGTATAAGAGACAGCATACTCTACAATATATTTCCAACCGCAAAACCAATCAGCTTTCCCCCTAGCAAACACGCCCCTTGCAATCTCGCCCCCTTAAAAAACTCAATAGTAATAGATTTACAATGCTCGTGATGATAGTTATTTGATGATGATTATGACGGCGATGGTTAAGTCAGTGGCTGCAGCTGTCTCTTATACACATCTAGATGTGTATAAGAGACAGGATATAAAGATGACGGTGGGATGAATGGTCAATAGGAAACAGGAAATGCTTATGTGTGATTGGTTAATGATAGAAATGCACTCAACTTCCTACAGATAGCGCTTGCTAACCGATAGCGTATTCAAGATGTGTATAAGAGACAGGATCGAGACAACACAACCCTAGGGGGTCTGAGGGCATTTTTCTTTTTTGTTTAACTTTCCAAAAAGGGCAATCCACCCGTGTCCTTACACTTTCGTTTTTTGGGACTGTAGCGACAATGTCCAGGGGGGGGGGGCTTAGCGGAAAGGTTTAATCAGGGTGAGGGGGGCTTAGCGGAAAGGTCTAATCAGGGTGGAAAACTGATACTTCCAAGGTCCCTATGAGAAAACAATACTACCATTACATAAGAGGTGAAGGACTGCTACAGTACGTACCATTTTCAGCTAAAATCGGGTTTAAATAATATACAATTAAATTGGTTGAACATATGAGACCCTTCTTTGGCTTCTGCCCTCAAGACTTAAATAGCTCTACAAAATAGGTTTGTTCTGTAACTTGTATATATTGTCAAAATAGAAGTCTATGTTAACCCACTGCTTATCTGTTTCAGGATGTACGGGTTGAAATTGCTAATGCTATTACAGCTCTTGGTATGAAATCCTGGCTAATGGATATTGTAGAGAAGTAAGTTCATCATTATTATTAAATATAACTATTGTGTGAGCATACTTTTTACTTTGTTTTCTACTCACTGAATTGTATCGTAGGACATTATCCAAAAACTAAGTTTTTTTTATTTGCAAATCATCTTAAAAATGTCAGATTATAGGACCTATTAATACTTTGCAAATTGTATGAATATATTTAGTTTCATTAACAAATAATTTAAACTTAAAATAATCTATTATAATTTTTCTTACAGGCGTTTAGAGGATGACGATGATAGTGTTAGAACCAGTGCTGTTATATCAGTGGTAAGTTTTTAACATGGTAATGAATAAAGATAATATATTGTACTTTAATGCTAAAAAAGTCTAAGGGCATATAGCTGGCTGTAGAAAAATAACAATTTAATAATCACTTTATTTATTCATGAAACTCATTCAATAAAAAATATTATTCTACTATAAGATCATGATAAAAACAAAAAAAATGTTATAAAAATTTAATAAATATCCGAAAAAAATTAAACCAATACAATATTTACCAACAAACTAATAAAATAAACACTAAAAATATCATAAAATTTTTAAATTGTCGTCTTATAAAGCTAAACATGTTTTATACTATAAAAAAAAAATACTGTAAAAAGAATGCTAGAGCTCTGGGACAGCTAATACGATTTCTGTATATTATTCTCATCGTAGGGTGTTCTGGGAATGAAATCTGACAAGGTAATCCGTGTACTGATAGACATGCTAGAGCTGGATTCCTCAGAGTATGTGCGGTTAATGGTTATCAGGACATTTGCTCAGCTTGGTGTCGCCAGCATCAAGATCATGAGGTCTTTGAAGGACAAGGAAAGATCAGGAGGACCTCTTGGCAGGTATGTCATGTCTTGTATACTGTTTTTAAATGCAAGTCTCCCCATAATTAAAGACCCCTCCAATTAAAAACCACCTATTTTCAGCCCAAATAAATGTCTATCTTAAATAATATTTTTTTTTTTTTTTAAGCTGCTAAAAACCATAAAAAAACTGCACCCACAAATGGTCCTTAATTGGAGCAAGACCTTTATGTATAGAAGGATTGGAAATAAATTATATATGATCTTTACATATTTTATCAGATCTCACTGGATAAATTGTATGAGAACCTATAGGTGAATCCTATAAGACCTGATATGACAATTCCTCTAAGATTCCATCAGCCAAATTCTATAGGATTCTATATGGCAAATCATTCTTCTATTTGATATCAAAGTTTTGAAGGTATATTTGTTATCCTCTGTGCTGTGATATCAACTCCTGAAAGACATACTGTCACATGCATTTAAAGAAGACATACACAATACAATATGGATATATAGAGCACATAATGCAAAAAATCCTCTGTGTATTAGACCTACTGGTACGGTTTGTTTTGATATTATTTGATGCAATCCCTATGAACTACACCCTCAACTAATTATGGTTGGCCGTTGACTCGGAGGAGTTCTTCCACACTTTGGTTTAGCTCTATTTTTATTGCCGCTACTTCAGTGGCTGCCAAAGGCCATAAAAGACCATAAATTAATTTACAATCACAGCAATCTATTTTTATTTATTCCAGAGAAGCAAGCAATGCATTGAAGATCCTTCAAGGCCTAGGTTCACAGAAACCCCCAAAAAATGCAGGGTTACCCTCGCCATCAAGAAGCCCACATAGAGTGGCGAGTCCTAATAGGGCAGGTAGCCCAGCTCAGCATAGAAGTTCTGTAACCATGAGCAAGAACAGGAAAGACAAACACAAAAAGGCCATGTTCACACACACAATCTAACAGTTAGCATGATCCAGATAAATAACATGCCCTTGTGTTCATACAAGAAAATCCCTGATCCAGATATAAAGATGACGGTGGGATCAATGGTCAATAGGAAACAGGAAATGCTTATGTGTGATTGGTTAATGATAGAAATGCACTCAACTTCCTACAGATAGCGCTTGCTAACCGATAGCGTATTCACTTCCTGATAACAGTTAGCACTAACCAATCGGGTGTTCTCACATGCGTGTCAACGGTTAGGACTAGATAATGAGGCTGTTTGTGAAATCGTGGACTAGGTGCAGATAAATGAAATAGATTTTTGCAATAATGTTGCATGGTAAATTACCAGCACTACTCTCTCTCTTATCAGATACCACTGTACCATCTAGTTTACGAATATTCATAATTGAATAGAATAATGTTTCTCAAAACTTTAATCCTGCAGTCCACATAATTTTACTTGAGTTTAATTTCAGAACCATTCTGAAAAATGATACCTCATAGCAAAATGCTTGATCATTGAGGCTGTTTTAAAGATAAAACACAAGTTTTCATTATCATCATCACCATCATCATCATCAGCAAAATTTATTGTTATGTAAACCTAGTTTGCAATGTATAGTTTGAATAAAATATGAACTAAAGAACTTACATTGGTGTATGCAAAATCTTTTGCCGTAACACACACACACACACACACACACACACACTTTTAGTTTAATAGTCATGTTTGGTGC
Organism: Anneissia japonica; assembly: GCF_011630105.1. Classification (NCBI taxonomy): domain Eukaryota; kingdom Metazoa; phylum Echinodermata; class Crinoidea; order Comatulida; family Comatulidae; genus Anneissia; species Anneissia japonica. The sequence goes on along the minus strand of NW_022702858.1, from coordinate 202,084 downwards.
TATAACTGATAAAGTGCATACTGTTCAGGTCCAAAGAGGTGGTACAAGGAAAACCAATCAGCTTTCCCCCTAGCAAACACGCCCCTTGCAATCTCGCCCCCTTAAAAAACTCAATAGTAATAGATTTACAATGCTCGTGATGATAGTTATTTGATGATGATTATGACGGCGATGGTTAAGTCAGTGGCTGCAGTGACGATTAGATGATGATAGTAATGACATCTATCGGTCAGCTGTTAGCTTGCATTGGAGAAGCAACATTAATCGGGCAGTTGCTTAGTGTTTGTTTCAAGGATAGCATCAGCTATCATGTTGATATTTAAATCCTCTGTTGCTAAGTGAGTCAGAGAAAGACTATGTTATAATTGTAATGCATGAAATAAACACATTTTAAAATTCAGTCAAATTAGAAAATCTGGTAGAAAGCGCCACCGTAAAAACAGTAAGATACATAAAATAATTCATTTATTCATTCTTCCCTTTAACAGTACATTTCCAAAAATAAAAATCTTCACGCATTAAGGATTTTGAAGTTCGTGCTCGCATTCAATGCTACCTTTTAACTCATTTCTTGTTAGCTATTTACTACAAATGTAGTACAGTATAGCGACTTTTATGTCACTATGTTGTTATCAACTAATTTAATTTAGTAGGCTAGCTACATGGTATTTTGTGCCTATGCAACACAATCACGTAGACCTTGATAATGATTGTATAGAGGCCTAAAATTAAAATGCACCATTGGCTATTATTGTGGTGTGCTCCGTATATTCGATGCAATATTTCAGTCTTAAAATTTGGTTAGTGTCACTATATATTTTGTTGTGTTCATCTTCAGTGTTGCTCAAGTAATAATGCTTTTCTTAGAGTTATACCACACACTAAAGTCACAAGCTGTAATGCCCCTTTAAGTATGAGATGTAATAAATAATAATATAATGGTTGGTATTTTTAAAAGCTTTTCTTCTAAAAAAGATTCAATGGTTTTGCTCATGCACAAGTTAAGGAGCTATAGCTAGGTCTAATAATAATGTACATTTGTTATGCAAAGTGAGGGTACTCATGGTGCGCGCATTTATTTCGGTAGGACCCTGGAGATTTAAGGCAGCTACAGTGCACGTTTCCCTCTCATATGAGACGCCCATGAAGCCCAACGCCGGTTGGGGTTTAACCAGGGTCTGCAGTGCAAGAAGCAAGAGCCGCTCGATCAGTGTAGTGTACACACTGATCGGAAAAAAGTAGAGGATTATACTCAAGGGTGGTGCACCTGTCGGGGGAAAAGCACAATTCGTCGGGGAGAAAAACAAAATGTATTTTCCACATATTAGTAGACTATAAAATCGATTAAATAAGCTTTTGAAACCCCTAAATTGTCAAAATTTTCAGGGGCTTCGCCCCCAGATCATTTCGAAACGTTTTGATCGATGCTCGACCACACCCACTTTGCTTTCGTCGGAGAAATCTGACCCCTCGTCGGGGCATCGGCCCTCTCGGTCCCCCCTGTCGGGCAAATCCTGGCGCCACCCCTGATTATACTTTAAAAAAAAATGCAAAATCGTTCGTATGATGAAGGCTACAGGGTGATCGGCTTTAATAGCAGCTCTCAAACCTCCTCCTCGAGTTTCGATAAGTTTGCCGAGTTGGTTTCTCGGCGAATTCCGAGAGAACAAGCTCAGGTACGGATAACTCGGAGAAATTCGTAGGTGCTTTAAATTCGTGCTATTAATTATAAAATCAAGCAACGTGTTAACATCTCGAAATAAAATTCGAAAAGAAAACGCAAATGTAACTCGAAGAGTACCGTATTCCTTACTCCAAATAGTTGGTACTTCGCTCGGAATATCTAACTCGTGTTTAAATACATCGAACTCGAGTTGAACTCGTTGAAAGCACGTAATAAAATGTCGATTTTATAAACATGAGTTTTTAGCTCGTGCAACTCTTCGGCTGTTTTGTGGTCACCTGATTAACACATTGTAATGTTAATGCTCAGCCTATGTCTAGCACATTGATCGTTTTGTTACAGAAACGCGTTTCCAACTTTCATAGTCGCCTACTTGACATCATTTTGATCCATCGTAACGCATGCTTTTCGGCAAGGGAAACGCGTTTGAATTATCACCAACTAATGAGTATAATTATATCAATATTCTGTGTATTCTACACGAAGAAGCATGTGATATACTATGTATTACATGCTTCATCATATTTCAATAAATTCTTGTCACTTGATAAGTATAAAATATGCCCAATTATTGCATCATTCTTTGGTAAAACTGAAACACTGTTTCGTGTTGAATTTACATCAACTGATTAGTTTCTTGTGTTTCTGTTGATGTTCCGTGTAAGGTACGATCCTTCGGTAAAACGGGAAGATTCCAGTCGCCACTATGGTTAGCATAATTAGCAGAAATCCTTCTGCCCACTGAACACCCAATTCAGTATAGATAAATGAGCCAATGAGAGGACCGAGAACCCTACCAGTGTTGCCCATTGAAGCGAAGATGCCCAATAATAGTCCCTATAAAATAAAATATCAAAAACATTCGTGATTACAAAACATTTACGGTAAAATATTATACAAATAATTAGTGTTTATGAGTGCAATGGGAAGAATATTTTCACGAGTTGAAAGGTTGACTGCTCCATTCAACGAGGCAGAGCTTTCAACAAATGAAAATATTCTTTCCACTGCATGAATAATAGGCCTACAACATTCATTATTTGTTTTATAACACACTTAAAACATAGATCCTTGTCATTTTTTATATTTTATAAAAAAATATATAACTGAATGGACGTCCAGCCTCTTTTAACCAATGAAAAGATTGTATTAGGTTGAGGCGTGCAATGGAGCGAAACGGATGAAACAAGAAATGCACGGTTGGAACTAAGTTTCCATGAGTGACGAAATGGTGTAAATATCCACTGCCACGTGATACGAAATCCACCAATCAAAGAACAAGGACCTATTTAGTTGTGTATTGAATTATAATAATTCTAAAATATCATCTACTCATAAACAATATTAATATCAAAAATAGTAATAAACTTTATGCATTTTGCATTTTAGCAAACAAAATACATAAAAAGACTTGATAAAATTATAAATAATAGTAAAGAATAGTAATGGGACAATGAAAGTTACCCACAGAAACAAAATAAATATCAATATGATATTGTAAGCAAAATGTATTATGTCACACAAAAATGTATATGTTTTACAAATCTTGTTTCGTGCTTTAAAATGTTAGGTGTGAGGCTTAATGCCTTTTGCTCTATGCTGTGCTGTAGATGTGGAGAAACGTGTTTTTTTCTTATTATCAATATAATATAAAATGTATGATGTGTTTTTAATACTAACGGATGTTTCGAGAGTGCTACTCAATATTAAGTAACTGACCAATCAGAACAGTGCTAAGAATCCGAGCGTGTCATACGTACACACGTGTTGTCTCACAAACGCACGTGTTCGCGTACATTTACGTTAGAGTTTTGTAGGACCTCTAGGGAGCTTTCGATTTGTTCGACGACGCAACACTAGAACGGAATCATTCATGCGTGGCCGTCCGTCCTACGTTCAAATTGCGACCTAGATTCAAATTGACTCAAACCTAGACTCAAATTGCGAACAAGAATCCACGCGACGAGAACTTAACGTTTTCACATGCGCAGATGACTTCATTACGTTCTACGTCCTACCGAAGTCGTGCAAACGAAAGTTCCCTAATATCAATGGGGCACGTTACTTAGCGGAAAGATCCATATTATAGAGGAACCTTTGAATACGTCATGATTGTAAGTGCTTCCTTCTATTAAATTTGATTTACTAAATGATAATATAGTACATTACCTGATGGCCTGGAGCGAGTGTTTTACAATATATGATATAAGCGATGGCTTGAAGCATAGGATACCCGACTCCTAGGATAGAAAGCGAGAATATAAACTGAATTAAGGGAATCGCGGGCGTTGTGTCGCACCAATCGTAAGTCCACGGACAACCGCCTTGACCATCATCGTCCGTGCCGTTTGTTATATTCTTATCTGAAATGCAAAGTGAAAAAAAAATCACTTTTGCGTTACGTAGGCCTATTGTATAGGATCATCGCACGTGGGGTCATAATATTATGAGTTTCCTGAAAACATCCACTGTCTCACTTGTGATGCTTCAATTCGTTTTATATCTAAATATTTATAACACAATGAGAAAACGAAAGTGTATTTTTAAAGGGATGCGGCCAAAATAGGTGCAGGCGTTTTAGCCTGCACGGTGGCGTAGCGGCCATTGGCTACATACATGTATCTTCGACCTGGACCTATTATTCTATATGACGGCTTCGTTCTCAAACTTTTAAAGACGTACATAAGCTTAAAGCAAAAACAAATCCGAAAATACAGATAATAATTTTTTTAACATGGTGCATTGAATGCAATATCAATATTGTGAAGTAAAAGATAAATAGAAATTAATGTTTTTATAGCACTGGTTTAAACATTTTTAATATCACGCTATCGATTAATCACTGGCCACAGCCTATATCTCGTCGGGTAAATTGTCTTAATCTTTCCATGAACATCGACTTACCTGGCCTAGGAGGCACACCAGGACCCATAGGTATTGCTAATAGCGTACACACAATCATCATTGCCAGGCCTAATGCAAGAAAAACTCGTTCCTTGAATCTGAATAAGAAATGAAAGTGTAAATGTATTATTAGAGTGTAGTAATATCGGAACAACGGGGACAACACTATTTGAGGCCCAGAAGAAACTTCTGGGGTGCATAGCCATACAGTAGAATTGCCACATTATTGTATTGTACATCAATATTTTGAAAACTTCTTGCCTTACAAATTAACCATCCTCTTCGGGCCAAACTTCTTTCCTTTCCGCTAAGCTCCGCCCCTTGGATACGGTACTGTTGCTAAGGTCCCACAAGGCGACAGTGTTAAAACATACGCGAACACGTGCGTTTTTGGACAACACGTGTGTTTGTAAGAGGTGCGCGTATTCCTAGCGCTGTTCTGATTAGTCAGTTGTTAAGTTTGATTGACACTCCGGAAAAGTCTATTGCGAACAAGAATCCACGCGACGAGAACTTAACGTTTTCACATGCGCAGATGACTTCATTACGTTCTACGTCCTACCGAAGTCGTGCAAACGAAAGCTCTCTAATATCAATGGGGCACGTTACTTAGCGGAAAGATCCATATTATAGAGGAACCTTTGAATACGTCATGACTGTAAGTGCTTCCTTCTATTAAATTTGATTTACTAAATGATAATATAGTACATTACCTGATGGCCTGGAGCGAGTGTTTTACAATATATGATATAAGCAATGGCTTGAAGCATAGGATACCCGACTCCTAGGATAGAAAGCGAGAATATAAACTGGATTAAGGGAATCGCGGGCGTTGTGTCGCACCAATCGTAAGTCCACGGACAACCGCCTTGATCATCATCGTCCGTGCCGTTTGTTATATTCTTATCTGAAATGCAAAGTGAAAAAAAAAAAACACTTTTGCGTTACGTAGGCCTATTGTATAGGATCATCGCACGTGGGGTCATAATATTATGAGTTTCCTGAAAACACCCACTGTCTCACTCGTGATGCTTCAATTCGTTTTATCTAAATATTTATAACACAATGAGAAAACGAAAGTGTATTTTTAAAGAGATGCGGCCAAAATAGGTGCAGGCGTTTTAGCCTGCAATCTTCGACCTGGACCTATTATTCTATATGACGGTTTCGTTCTCAAACTTTTAAAGACATACATAAGCTTAAAGCAAAAACAAATCCGAAAATACAGATAATAATTTTTTTAACATGGTGCATTAAATGCAATATCAATTTTGTGAAGTAAAAGATAAATAGAAATTAATGTTTTTATAGCACTGGTTTAAACATTTTTAATATCACGCTATCGATTAATCACTGGCCACAGCCTATATCTCGTCGGGTAAATTGTCTTAATCTTTCCATGAACATCGACTTACCTGGCCTAGGAGGCACACCAGGACCCATAGGTATTGCTAATAGCGTACACACAATCATCATTGCCAGGCCTAATGCAAGAAAAACTCGTTCCTTGAATCTGAATACGAAATGAAAGTGTAAATGTATTATTAGAGTGTAGTAATATCGGAACAACGGGGACAACACTATTTGAGGCCCAGAAGAAACTTCTGGGCCTCAACAATATGAGCCATCAATTTCTAGATATTACACAGTACAACGGAAATAAATGAACAGAGAAATCTCAGTTCAAATACTACGGTATGCCCGTAACAAGGAACCTATAAGAAGACTTCTAATGAAAGCCAGAGGTCTGTAAGGGTCCAACGCCCTGTTGCAGTCCAAGGGAAGAGCTTTCGTACCGGGCATGGTCAATGGTCATGCCTGCCACAATAAAAACCGTTTAAAGGCACTTTTAAGTCACTAAAAACTATGGAAAATCCCACTCTGAAGTTAACGGTGCATTTTATCATGATGTAGATAGTTCGGAGGGAGTAGGGATTTTTGAAACGCGTTTTCTCAAATGGATGTTCGGTGTATCCCTCTCCCCTATCCCTGGGCCCTTTATCCGCAAATGTAATGTAAGATTCATCTTTGCAAATCATGTGACTGTTATTACCGTTTTAGTAGGTGACTCATCACTGCTATAACGACAATAGCAAGTATCGCCAACGTCAATGAAATGATGCTGCTTTTTTCTACGGCTTCCTCTCGTGTCCAACCAAACATGTGCATACCATATGGAGATACCAAACTATAAATAAAATTATCAACAATAACTATAGTGTCTATCACCTTCCCATAAAACCTGTTTTCATTAAAATTGTTACACCATCGCTACAGTGTTTTCAGTGCAATCGTTGTAATGCGTATCAGTCCCTGACGCAATCAGAAAGGCTCTCCGACGCGCCGACCAATCAGCATCACCGAAAGCTGCCGGTGATACCGTGTAGCGATTGTATGGAAACCTTCACATATAGCTTGCTTCTATTTAAATAGGAAGTGTGATCTATGAAGTTATATCTATTGTTTGTACTTATAGAATTGTCACTGTTCTTGTTATGTTACATGCAGGCTGATCCGCCGTCATTACGAAAACCGGCCCAATTTAAAGGGAAAAAAACCCCATCAGCATACGTTTTTACAAACTTTATGATTATAAAGAAAAGTGAGTTAGGCCTAGTTGTAATCATCAAGATTTTTACTTACGTGGTATTAACACCAAAACTGAATATTGCAACACAGAAAACTGCATTCAAATACATAACAACAGGTAAATCAATTGCGGACAAAGGTATCGCATCAATCGTATCGATTGAATTTTCTACGAAGACAAGGAAAAATTATAAAATAATGAAATCTCGAGCGAGATTTCGAAATGAAATAGGATTGATTGATTGATTGATTGATTTATTTATTTATTTTCCACATAATGAACAAAAACAAAAATATACATGATCAAACATATTCAAAAAAATCTATGTGGATGGAGACCACAATAAGTTTTAAAAAAATACATAGATAACTGTTATCACTTATGAAACAAGAGGAACGCACCATCTGATGATCCTAAAATGTTCGTGTACTTATCAAATTACTTACGGCAACATTCTAAAGCCCTGTCTAGACTACTGTATAAAATTTTAGTTGACAAAAACATAAATAAATTATATTAAATATGAAATGATGATAATTATGATTTTAATATAATGGTACAGTTGACTTTTATTTATTTATTCATTCATTCATTCTTTTAGGTTAGGTTAGATAGGAATGGTTTGTTTTGAGTTTTGTAGTTTCCTTTTCATTCGTTTCCAATTCGATATTATTTACTTGTGTTTTTGAGTTTCGAGAATGAATAAAATTATTTTGCATTTGACAAATATGTGACGCCTAAATATGATCATGATAACATCACATCATGACCATATATAGGCATATCATGACAATATATGGAAATACAACAGAGCTGACACATTTATAGGTCACTTACCTATTTTAGCTTCAGGTATCTTTTGATCAGATTCATCAGAAACTCGAATTTCGCGGAAAACAAAAATTATCAAAACCAAGTTTATGAATATTAGACAGAAGTTCGATAGAGCTGGGAATGTGTATACGTTGATTTTCATTGCTCCTACCGTCCATCCGACTTCGCCAATAGGAACATATGCAACCTGAAGGACTGGCAGAAATAATAACATTAATCTGATGATGATGATGATAATGATGATGATGATGATGATGATGATGATGAAAATCATGATGATGATGATGATGATGACGATGTCTTTTCATCATGTTTATTTTTTTTTCATTTGCACATTTTAATATCATTCCTATTCATATAAATTACATTTATCCTCATTTTCACTTTCGATTCACTATACATTATCACAACAATATAAATAAAAAGTAACGTTTGCAGTAACCTGCATTTCAATAAAATTATAAGCCAATTCATGACGATGGTGATGATGATGACGGTGATGATGATGATTCTGACGATGATAATGATGATGACGGTGATGATGATGGAGATGATGATGATGATAACGGTGATGATGATGATAACGATGATGATGATTATGATGCTTTGGTGACGAAAATGATGAGATCATTAAGGTAATGATGATGATGACGATTGCAATGATAAAGATGATAATAACAATGAAATTGATTATTATTATTATGACATCGTTGACGACCATTGGTGACAACGGCGATGTCTTTGTGGGCGGCGGCGGGCAAATTATGACAACTTTGACGGCGAATCCAAAGAACAGAGAAAAGGCGAAGAGGGCAAAAGGCAAACGCGACGGTGACATTGATGCTGATAATAATCTATAATAATGATGATATTTTTAAAGCCTTACGTGGTCCGATTGTGTATCCCACTAACTGGGCTGTTACGAGACGTGATGATATCTGCGTGCGTTCGGAAAGCGTAGTTCCTTCATTGACATAAACTCTGGTAACAGTGATACAACCTTTAAGCAAAAAAATATCAAGAAAATATACAATTAATACTATTATTTCAATACTTTATTTGTCTTTGTTTGTGTGTGTGGGTAAAAGTAAGTAAATTCTGGCCGAGTCCCGGGGCTCATAGGGCTGCGATTCTGTAGCGTAAAGCGGATGCGGTGGGACGCTAGGGCAACGCAGGTTACCCCCAGCAATTTGCTGGCCATTTACAGCTGGGCAGACTGAAGCAATGCACATGAAGTGTGTTCCTTAAGGACACAAGGAAAATGCACCAGCGAATGATTGAAACCCCGACCTCGATTTTTAGGAAACTAAACCATTTCCACTGCGACAAACCCAATCTTTATTCCAAATTCAAAATCTTATTTTCATCATCATACTTTTTTTTTGCATTTTCACAGTACCAAAATATCATGTCAATTCATCTAAATCACTTTTTCTCATTTCCACTTTCGAAAATACATTATCACATTAATATAAATAAAAAGTAACGTTGGAATTAATTCATTTTCACTTTCGATTTGTAATACTTATCACATTACAGTATTATAAATAATTTAAGTAACATTAACATTATGATATTTTCACTTTAGTAAACTTATGAAGCTAAAGATAATTGTGCATACACGACTCTTGATGAAGGACTCATGCAACGTCTACCTAGACTGGGCAGTGCCGTACATGATCAGCAAGTCCATATATCTAATCTAGGCCTATTTAAAATAATTTTAAAATGCAATATTTTCTTCACATAATAATACTTGTGATGATATCGTAAATTTTACTTACTTCCTTTTATACATCATTTGTATGTGTTAAGAAAGAAAATAAATAAAGTTATTGCTATTTTTCGGAGGCTCCGTGATGCAAAGGCTTGTGAGGATCCTATGCGTTAAATATTGAATAATAAAAAAAAAATTATAAAAAAATTACAAAGATAGAGTAATAATGCTTATTCTTAGGATGACGTACTTTTACTTATCACCACTCTATTATTATTTTTAATATTTATGAATAATAAATAAAGAAACATGCCTGTAAGTGGCAATTTATTTTCGCTGTTGGCCTGGAATTTTGAACAAATAAAAAACTTACGTTAACTATATCTACATTATATTTTTTACCTTACCTGCCAGTATTCCCGCTAAAGCACGAGACAGTAGCAAGAATGTTGATCGATGTTTTTGTTCGGGTATATAGACACAGGCATATACTGTATTGGCTAACAGCCCGACTACAAGTGTCACTATTAAGGGTGCTTTGCAGTTGTATTTTCCCGCCATCCATCCACAAACAAAACCGGAAAACAGAGCAAATAAGCCCTGTGTGGAATTGGCCCAGCCGAGTAAAGTCGCCGTAGCGCTGGGATCAATCTAGAAATATATTTATAGATGCAAAGTTTTTAATTTCTATTATTTATTTATAGAGACAAATCTTCAACAACAATGATATTAATGGTCATGATCGATCATGCTGATGATAATAGTAATGACTAGTTGTGACGAAGGTAACAATGATGATGATGATGGTGGTGGTGGGTGATAGTGACGAGGACGCTAGCAAGACGAAGATACAAATGGTGGTGGTTGTGGTAGCGATGAAGATAATAATTATGATGATATTTAAGAGGAGGAGAAAAATTACGAGGATGATGATGTCAGAATAACGACCGCAACGATGAAAAAAGATGATAATGATAATGAGGAGATGACAAATTAAATTTAATAGTATTGGAATGTATACTGATTATTTTTTCATGGGAAATAGGAATATTTATATATAACTTGAACTTACGTCCTGTAAAAATGACCAAAGCGATGGCAACGTAACGGAATACGTAACCGCTTCACAGAATATGGTGAAGTACATCACACGTATAGAATTCCATCTGGCTTTCTCCTTCTTGGCATCCACACTGTGTTTATTCCTAATGAATATATAAAAACTAATATGTACACGTTTGTAGTTTAACCAAGTGAACGAATACTACACAACTATACTACTACTACTATTAGGGCGATATCGCAAAGTTACGAAAACGAATACGACTACGTCAATTATCATTATCATGACCTAGTTTTAGGGCATACGCAAGATCGTCGGTAGTGAAAGATAATGTTCAACGCCAGTGAAACAAAAAACAATATTATTGACAAAAACCGTAAAATTGGACACTTGGTACCAAATCTGCTAAGAACAGCAGTTACTAAATCAGGATTATCCAAAATTGACCACTTTGCTAGGGAGTCCAGGAGACGAAAATTTTAATGTTGGAGAATTTCAATTATCTGCTATATACTTTGCCAGAAATAACCATCGCCAATTTGCCATATGAGCAAATATGATGAATTATCTAATGTGAGTAATAGACGAGAAAATGAAAAGATGTATTGGTATTTTATTTTTAAATAGTACGGTATGTTTCTATTATTATTATCATTATCATTATAATCATCATCATCTCCATTACAATCAACCACCATAAGCATAAACATAAACATCGCCACCAGCATCAACAGCGCCATAACCAACATGAAAAAGAACTGCGCTTTATATTTATATCCACAAGGAACAGGCGCATTGTAAATGCCTACCAGTACCATTACTAGGCCTAACCACCACCACCATCACCACCATCATCATCACCATCATGCCAGAACTAATTTCCAATTAGAAAGCCTTACTTATAAAGCGTATCGCCATTAGGCACACCCCCGTAGCTGGTTTCATCTTCCGTACCATCCAAGAGTCGTGTTGTCTCCTTGTCAGGCAATTTATTATCTACAATCAAATTATAAAAGAGATATTTAAATGTATTATTCAGTTATATTTATTATGAATGTATATTGTATAGTTGTAGTACATGTGCAACCCTGTGATTTTTGTTTGAAACAAGCTATATAAATATTACGGCATAAATGAAAATAAACTTCTTAACAGCTGTGTATGAACCCATGGTTCAGAAAACATATATTTGGAATATAAAGTATTTTAAAGAGAAAGAAATGTCACAATAGCAGTTAACACATAGTTCAATGATCACTATTTACACCATAGGGGACGACTTGTTATATTGTGTTATCAGCCACCCTATCCTCTATTATCGAATAGACTGTGTCATGTGATTGTGCAAGGCCTACTGAAGATTTACCCATATCCATATAGCATGACTTTGTCAAAACAATGAACATTCACATTAAATGGTGTTCTTCTAAACGTCAAAACAGCATTTATCCCATGGTCCGGTATGTTCAGGCCACCTTTAACATCAGAAAAACATTAATAGGCCTAGCAATTGAGTTCTTCTACTGTGGCAACCGATATTCCTATACCAGTGCAATACTAAGTATGCGTAATTACACATTTAAAATATAAATTAACTTTATAGATCATCCATTTTTATTCACCATTTCCAAGTGACCGACCCCCAGACTCCACCAACCTCCATGCGCCCAAAAAAGAGTACATAAAAAAAATATTATCGTGATTTTGAGATCATATTATGTATATTTTATTTAGTGTTTCATAGGCGAGTACATACACTGCTGACCCCTCCCCAAGCGTCGTTTCGTACTCTCGTGAACATATTGAACAATACGTAGGCCTGTGACCTCTTTAGTAACTGAATATAATTACTTACCAAACTCCATTACTAATATATATCAATGTCCAAGTTCCTCATATATAACGTTGCGGTTCCTCTGTGGAAAACAAATGTCATAATTTAGTCTATGGATCATAAATGTATAATAAAAGCAACCCTAGTGTCATGTAGACGATATCGTTAAACAAATAATTATATAACGTATCGGAATACGTCATAATAGATAGTTCCAAAATTTATTATGGACTCACGTGAATACTGCATAACCCGTGATGTGGACAATCGCATGTCAGATTTTGTTAGCTAATGAAGGCAATCTACCACTTATTGTATCTTTATACCGGTACTTGTTAAGCCTCAAATAGACAATACTCCATAAAAATGATATTGCACTACAAATACAATAGACTGAATTTAAAGAATTCACAGACCTCTAATAAATGTAGAACATCTATAACCATCATTGACATTCTCTTCATTTCAATAATGATTAAATTAATCGTTCATTCAATGTGAACTGGCAGTTTCTACAATAGCGTTTACTATTCATTCATTTTTTCGTAATCTTACAATAGTAATTTTAATTTAATTTTTTTCGTTCAACAGCAAGTGCACTCGCCACTTACAAGATGTCTCTTGTGAACAAAACACTTGATATGAAAAATCGTATGTCAGATTTTGTTAGTAGTATTATTAGTAGTGGTAGTGGTAGTAGAGGAGTAGGCCTAGTAGTAGTAGTAGTAGTAGTAGTAGTAGTAGTAGTAGTGGTGGTGGTGGTGGTGGTACAGTAGTAGTAGTAGTAGTAGTAGTAGTAGTAGTAGTAGTAGTAGTAGTAGTAGTAGTAGTAGTAGTAGTAGTAGTAGTAGTAGCAGCAGCAGCAGTAGCAGAAGTAGGCCTAAAAATGTGCACTTTTATTTGAGTAATACCATTGTCATAGCGCCACTGAACATTGCATTCTGCCGTCGTGGATGTTTGCGCTATACAAATAATCGTTAATTTAATTTGATTGATTGACTGATCGATTGACCTACAGTGTATAAGGCTCATATATAACCACATACTACAGTAGGTCTATATACTTTTCATGTCGTGAGGTACAAAAGGTCGTAGGCCCTACTGTATATGCAATCTGTAATCATTTTTATTGACAGGCCTATTAGGTGATACAAATCCAGGGACAGTCGGAAGAAGATTTTATTGTCTGCTCCCTCTCCTTTCTACTCGCAATGATTGGACTTTAGACTAACAAACCGCCGCAAACACAATAGTTAGCTGAGCACGTGGGCTCGAAGACTACGATGTTTTGGCCCGGTAAGTTCCAATTTTATTACAGTAGTTAGCAATTAAAGTTTATAACCTATTCATAGAATATTTTATTACGTATAATGGTATAATTAATAGGTCCAGTATAACAAATATGCATCGGCCAAAATCACTGAGGACCTTATAGTTTCACCCGCCTACAGAACAACTTGCTAATTAGTAGGCCTACGATTACTCAACATTTCAAGTCTGCAATATCAAGTCTAACAATATCGAAAAACCTTCGTTTAACACAACACATGAGCTTAAAAGGTAGGAAGGAAAGTCATTGATTTTCATGTATGGTTCCGGCTTTTCTCCCGACTCGGCGCTGCTCATTTCACCTAATTCTTGAGCACGAGAGTGAAGCTCTGGGTTATCACGGGATGAGACTTCTACTGAACTTTAAGTTAGTTCAACATACTGCCTTACTGTAGGCCTATATGAAGAAGTAACGTATATATATATACATATATATATATATATATATATACATATATATTTAT
>NW_022702858.1:182660-187515 GCF_011630105.1 Anneissia japonica | reverse complement strand
GTATATATATAACGGAAATAGACTATGGAACGTATCGCAAGTATTACCAAAGTGATAGAACAGAGCAGATATAATATAGCATATCGTATAGAGAGGCAATAAGTCATATAAATGTCTGAATTACCAATTACACGTGTTTGTACAGTTGGTTATGTATGTCATTGTTCATTTTATTGCTTACAACATTTATTAAGACATAACTTTTCAAACATTATTTTAATTTTTAAACGAATAGAAGTCAATGGCGAAAGGCTTGCAGAACCGTTTAAAAGCTCGGTGGAAGTTCTTGAAACCACGACGGAAAAGGCAAGACACCATTGGAGGTAAATTAAAAGAATTATCAATCATGTTTAAAAATTCGACATGGCATATTACTATTACACCTTAAAACTCGATATTAAAAGACGTTTCTTGCAAAGTCGTTACATTTTACGTTGTTATTGAATTACATAATATTCTACTTTTTAAGTCGCACGAGGTCTGATAGCCAGCTTCAAGGGAGATGGTGGTCAATCCGTACCATGTACTTCATCACGTTTTGCGAGGGATTCTCCAACTCCATTATTCTCACTTCATTGTGGTCCTACTTGAAAGCAGTAAGTAAACGTAGACTACCGTTATAGTATGTGTTTATTATGCAAAGAGGGTAAACATCAGGCGAAGTATATATAGGAAAGTCCACTACCGGAGTCTATCACGCGCTGAAACTTGTGACAAAATATTATTTCACAGGATTATATAATTAATTTCAGAGTATCATAATCCGTAAATATTACGATTTAAATTGTGTACCTTTAGAAAAATCTTAAAAGATTCAAATACAACATTTAATGTCTCATGTTTAATTTAATCAATATCATTCAATGATACAGATCCTAAAGCCTATGCAAAAGAACTAGGATCAGTAGTATTGATGCGTTCGCCGTTAACTTGGATGTAATTATGACATAATCATGCTCCTACCGTAAAACCTCGAATTGAAGCTCAGTGGGCTTAATCTCGAGATGATGCCCATCTCCAATTGAAGCCCCCCCCCTCTTTAGTTTGCAAAATTGGCTTTTTTTCAAGATAGCATAGGCTTCATTTGAGAGTATATACACAATTTGAATGAATTTTAAAAACTTTAAATAAATTAAAAACAAGCTTGGTTTATACAGTAGTTTAGGTGATTTAATGTCAGTTAAATACACTCCATGATACATTGATGATACTGTGGCCGTATTTATTGTTTTATGTACAAATTCACAAAATTTACAGTTCGAAATAAAGCCTTTAATTCGAGGTTTTACTTTAACGTATATGAATTTGTAGTTTGAACTTTGAACTTCGAATAAATTGTGGCTTTTTTGGCAAGGTATTTTTTTTAGTCTTTTCTGAGTTTTGTACTGAATTTTTGTAATAAGGAATTTTTTGCTGCTGGTTTGGAACTTGATGTTTTTAAACTTAAATAAATAAATAAATAAATATATAAATAAATAAAATATGGGCACATCACACACATTGTCTGATAATTATACAGCTTACACAGTCCTCCATATAATATGGTCTCATCATCATTTTTCTCATGTTTTCAGCTGATGATAAGTAAACATCCATTAATTGCCTTGCCATAGCCTAAATAAGGCATGTGTTGTATGGATGAATTTATTTGGAGACACTTTTTTTGACGAAGACAATGTTATGTGTTATTATTCATTGCGTATTACGCAACACATTGAGAACGTACCGTATCCTAATTGAAAACTTCAAGGGCGCACGGCCACAAATCTAATTGGTAGCATCCAAACGATAATTATTATAAAAGTCTTGGGTCACCATGTTGTTTTTCCATCAGAGTAGTAACTATCCTATGATTTTTTTTTCTTATTCATTGTGTATTACGTAATACCCTGAGAAAATCTTTCCTCGTGTATAGCATACGACTAGGGGCCTACATGGCAGTGCATACTGCACTCACTTCAAAATGTTAGCGTAGGCTTAGACTGGGGAACATAACATTAACAAATAATTTAAAAAAAATAAACACACACAATATCAATACAATTTTGCAAAATAACTTGCAAGCCCGGAACAAATCTTTCCGAATATTAGTTTATGTTGACCATGACAGTCACAAAAAATACTAAAAAAATAGGCCATTGTATTTCTTTAAATTGCAAAGGGTGTAAATGTGTAAAGCATTGCAAACACCTTGGTATCATATTGATGATACTAATTTCTCTTGAAATACGTATACTGAATATGGAAAAGGTAAGACAAAGACTCTACTACCTGGAAAGAACAAATTCTATTTTATCAAAAGACACCCAATGTACAAATGTATAAATCGCTAATTGCTCCAATTTTGAATACTGCCATGTTGCCTGGATGCGCTCAAACTTAACCAAAATTTACAAACTTCAGGTCATGCAAACATAGCTGCCGAATTTTTCTGCTGTTTTGTTGATTTGCACAAGGTTTTTATGGTAATGTCGAAAAATACCACTGATGTGAACACGTGTTTTCGTAATTAGAGTTGGTATTCTACGAACGATGATTAATATCCCAATATTACCTCTTCACCTTCCAATTATGCCTGAACACGCTCTAAAGCCAGGCACTCTCTGCACTAGACTGTCGTCGGCCGACGCGGCTGTGTTAAGAACGCAACGCCACGACGCGCGCACAACGGATCTTTTTTAGTGACGATCCGTTTAGATTATTCACACCGACAATCAGCAGACGACGACATCGCGTCGTCTAGCGCTCACAGACAGTGGAGTTGGATTCGTCGGCTGACGGTCGTACGAAGCAGTGAGGGCCCACCTTTACTCCCCTATCTCCACACATTATTTATTATCGTTATCGTTTGTAGAGGTATATATTTAATAAGTCTATATTTACCTTTTGTTTTTATAATTAATCGAAGATTGATGACGATGTTGACCCTACCATAATGGGCCAGATGACAGCTACCCAGGGATTTGTAGCGTTGCTGTCCTGTGTGGCTTGTGGTATTATCAGCGGCCGAGTTGGATGCAAAATACCGCTTATATTCACCACAATCACTGCTATCTGTTCCAATGTATTCTACATATTCCCCAACTTTACAGGAAACATTGCATTGTTGTTTATATCCAGAGGATTGGCCGGGTTGTTTGCAGGTACAGTAACAAACGGCGTTCACACAGTGTTTGTGACAATTACGGTACTATTTGCTGTAGGCAAAATTTACTATATAATGTAATAGTTATACATACGCAGTGTACTAATAATAACTCGAACTGTGTCATAGATCAAATCTATTAATCACACGTGAGTGAATCTATTCACGAATCCAATGCAATGGCTCATTCGTCATAATGACAAAATCATCGTCTTGATAGGCCATTAGGAAATGCAAGTAAGCTAGTACTACCGGTTGGATTGTGCATATCTACCCATCGAGCTCAGCCATGCATTTTCCAACACCGTTGTATTACACAATTTGGTACAATGGTATACGGATGCTTTCATTTCATTCATCATATAATATACCAGGAACACCTACCTTTTAACTGGCCATTTGGAGATCTCTTCCACATTCTAGAAAATGTTAGATTATTTACACTTATAAAAGGAAACAAAAAGAGTCAATAATTTATGACCTTTCTATTTACACAAAATAAAAAATTTTACCTATTACATCCTCTTATTGAGTCCATACACGAGTTCATATGCTGTTGAGAACGATACAATTTCCGTTTATAGTTAGGAACACGGCAGCGACGTGAACGCTCCTTTCTTAGCACCAATTTTACTTGGCCTCCCTAAAGGTTGTTTTCCATACAATCGCTACACCGTCGCTACAGTGTTTTCAGTGCAATATTTTATGTAGCAGTCTCCGACGCATCGGGAAGGCTTCCAGATTCGGCCGACCAATCAGCATCTTCGAAAGCTGTCGGCGATGGCGTGTAGCGATAGTATGGAAACCAAGCTTTATTCGCAAAAATTTGAATTTTCCGATTCTTCAAGCTTCAACAATTCATATCTTTGCAAATGCAGCTTATTATTAGACTACGGTACTACGTTTTATTATGCAGTGCGTCTGGCCTAAGTAGCCTAGTTTCAATCAATCAATCAATCAATGGTTCCATTTGCATGGCGCCATTCCAACAGTCGTTGCTCGTGGTGTCGTTCCAAAAAGACATTATTAAAGAAGGTGCATCTTGAGTAGTGACTTAAAACTGTCAAGAGAAGGTGATTGTTTAATGTTCAGAGGAAGGTTATATTTGTGAAAATATTTTTTATCATATAGGCCTAAAATATAAACCGTTATCGAATCGTGCTTGTTTGAAAAATGCTCATATTTTATTTTCTATATGAACAATTGATTTTTAGCTCTTTTATCGTCATGGTGTAAACAGGCCTTAAATCATGATACGTTTTCTTGTTCAACTCGTCGGTGACCATGCTTTCTTTAAATTAATAGCAGTATACGTTTTAATGAAGAACTTGTGCAATGTTGTTATGAATTAACCTTTAACCTTTCAAACAGGTTGTCTGGCCATTACAAGGGTGTACTTGTCTGCCGGTACTACTATGCAAGAACGAACTAAAGCCACATCTCACCTAGTTGCCTCGCAAATGATTGGGTTCACCGTCGGACCGAGTTAGTAGAAGGTTCTTTTACGGTTTTGCGTAATTAGTTGTTTGTTAATTTGATTTCCCGTGTTTTTGCTTGATTACTTAACCACCCATTAGGTTACCTTTGTTATATTCTCACTATAATAACTTGATAAATTTGTACGATTTAAAGATCTTGTTGATTCTTATCTTCCATAAATTGTGGCACATTAAGACTAAAGCTTTAATTTATATAAGATGTGTATAAGAG
>NW_022702858.1:170233-182644 GCF_011630105.1 Anneissia japonica | reverse complement strand
TATATATATAGCCGATAAAGCCGATACCTGTTTATTAATGCTGTCCTTACAATCACATATTTTATCTCTGAAATGTCTTGATTTGCCGTATTATGTATATGATGATGTCATATCACGATAATATATCAAAATCACAGAAAAAGTTGTTAGTTTGGACAAAGTTTTAGCAGGTTCAATTATTTTGCTAGTTGTACAGATGATCTATGTTCCTGTTGGTGAAGAAGGATTTGGAGTCGCCGACCTACGCTTCAATGTATACACCCTACCGGCGGTAACCAACATATTGCTGGCTAGCATAGCGTTTATTTGCGTCATTTTCATATTCAAAGAGGTACATATCGACGACGTCCCCCAAAGCGAAATGGTTCACTTAACTCACTCAGGTAAATATTTCTAATGTAATACGAGAGCATAGGCTAATTCTTCTTTATGAAGCCCAAGCACGTTAAACTTGATTTTTTGATGGGGCGCCACATTCTAGCCGAGTCCAGTTCTAAAGCTATTGTGGGGTGGGGCGAATCAAACTTCTGAAGCTTGTCAATGAGCATACGTTAATTTAATAAGTTTCTCAACGTACCAAGTTAAACGTCACAGGACTACCAGTATATTGGGGAGTGGTGTATAATTTCATCGTAATCATACTCAGTTATTTAACGCGCCATTTTTAAGACGCGATCAATGATTGGTTTATATATTTATTACGATTTATATGGCAGGAAAAAAACAATCAGAGAAGTCTACTAGATTGTCGTGGTTTTCTGGGCTTGATATCATTGGAACGGTATTCCTTAATGTACAGTTTGCTGCTATCGTGTTTACATTTGGAGTAAAATCAACGTATGACTAAGTATAGTGACCTAAATTACGTCATTCACTTCGTAATATATATTATGTGTTCATATTCTGCACATCGTTCCATATGTGTTATGAGAATGCTTCTACATTTATTCTATTTTTATTTTTGTTAGTGTGCGTGCCATTTTTCTGTTCCAGTTGTTTTTCTAAGGTCATCTAATCTCGCTTGAATTTTGGACACTCTCGTCCTCTTATTCCGTATAAGTGTTTGCATTCTATATATATTATGTTATACTCAATCGTTCGTTTTTTTTTCATCTGAATACATATCAACACACAGTAATTTAGCACTTTTTGGTCATTGCATAATAACATCTCTGATTTTCCCCTGTGATCTAGCTCGTTATTTCCTTGTGTAACTTAACATCATCCGTTCAATACAATGTTTGTTTTTAATGCTTTATATCTTGGTTTCAATACAACCGGTACACTATCGCTACAGTTAATTTAAGCTTGGTTTCCATAGAATCGCTACACAGTCGCTACAGTGTTGTCACTGCAATCCTTGCACTGTGTGTAGCTGTTCCCAACGCAATCAGAAACGCTCCCTGATTCAACTGACCAATCAGCGTCGACAATTAGGATTCGGCGAACGTGTGCGATTTTTATGAAAACTGGGCTTTACTGCAATCCTTGCGCTGCGTAACTGTCCCCGAGGCAATCGGGAACGTTCCTTGATCAACTGACCAAATCAGCATCGCCACAAGGAGTCGGCGATAGCGTGTACCGATTTTTATGGAAACTAGCCTTCAAGTGTTCACATTCATGCAATATATTTAATGTTAGGCATCATTCAACCATTGTAGTGTTCTGTCTTGCTTACTAAGTTGCGTAGATGTTGCGTGATCTAAAAATCAATATCCAAATGTTTGTTAAGCATTGTTTCCATACAATCGCTACACTGTCGCTACAGTGTTTTCAGTGAAATCGTTCTAATGCGTAGCTGTCCCCGACACAATCGGGAAGGCTCCGTGATTCGACTGACCAATCTACATCACCGAAAGCGGTCGGCGATAGTGTGTGGCGACTGTATAAACCAAGCTTAACATAAATCGGATATTATTCATATATAATTCTTAGGGTTGCGGCGGCTTATGGAATGCACATACTCGGATGGAGTCGACAACTAGCAACAAAAAACTTTGGGATGATAATGTTCGCTTTAGCTGGTACCGCAATTGTTGTTGTCATGGTATTAGGAAAATTATCAAAACGGTGAGTGGCCTGTAAAATGCCATGTGCTAAATTCATAGTAAATTAAAACCGAGCTATGTTCTGATCTAGCGTGGGAACAATTCCAAATACAATAAGATAAAGATACAATTTAGTCGATGCCCCATATACCCTTATAATATTATTTCTTTCAATATTCATGTTAGGCAAGACATCGGAAGTCAGGTGCATATTCCCAGGTTTTAAACCTTCTAACGTTGATATTTGCTTGTGTTCTTGAACATGAATTATATCGCCTTATGGGTTGGACATAAATGGACACAAGAAGTAAAGTGATCATGCATCGGACCGGACACGGAACCAATCAGTGGAACCCATTCCTTTCGCAGGAGCACTTCATGAATGAATACAGTTTACCCTCCAATTCGAGACCACTTTGGGCCCTGAAAATATGGGGTGGTCTCGGGGTTCGGCCTCCAATTAGAGGGCTAGCATTGTGTTAAAAGATTGTGCAAAAAGTTTTCTCGAATTAGAGGGGCTCGAATTGGAGGGTGCAGTGCAGTATGGAACCACAAGATGTCTTAATCAAGCCCCCGAAACACATGTCAAAGTATTAACATTATTTTACCGGCAATTTGTCTATCCTGCGCGATTGGAGGACGCCCTCCCTATGCTATTAGAAAAAGATTTGTATAGAATTAATATTATACATTTGCAATCATAAATCTTTTAATAGGATTCGTGAGCGTGTTTTCGTATTAATTGGAATGGCGTTACTTCTTATCAGCTCTGTCTTGACCATCCCGTTTGGTCCTGGTACACCTAAAAGACCAACAATGGGTATGTCACTAGGTTAAGTCACTACTTATGACCGATTAAACTCAGGTCTCCCTCCAATTAAAGACCACCTTCAATTAAGGACCACTATTCCATGGTCCCAAATTAGCAAATGTTTTTTATCTTTACTATTCTAATTAGAGACCAAAGCTGCTAAAGACCATGAAAACCCCAGTCCCAAAATGGTCTTTAAATTGACGGGAGACCTGTAATATAAAATTGTAGCCCACTTCGTGAAGTTCAACATGTGTTAAAATAATAAGCAGTGTAATATTAATTTAATTTTTTGTGCGACAAATTAAATATTATTATTTAATGTTGGTTGTGAATAACTTAGGTTTCAATGACACGTCTGAGCATGCCGGTGAAGGCGGGTGTCCTTGGAAATATACATGGTGTGATTCTACCCCTGCAATCCCGTTACCTCAGTATGTCATTGCTTTGGCCATCCAGGCTGTTGGGTATCCCATGTTCCAAAGTGCAACAACTTTCATATATGCAAAGTCTTTGCATCCCAAGCATCAGGTAAGCTTAAATGCATTAATCTATAAACTAATTTTACAATAAACGAAATAAAAATCCAATATCAGACGGTCTCCTGTATCGTTTTACAACATGTTAATAGGCCTAATACTTGGAAATGGTTTGACGCATGATGTGGCAGTTTGTTTACCCAATCTCGAGGTCGGGGTTTCAATCCTTTGCTGTACATTTTCCTTGTGTCACTTTATATTGCTTCAGTCTACCCAGCTCTGTATCCATTGGTACGGGTGGTGTGTGTGTGTGTGTGTGTGTGTGTATGGGGGGGGGGGCGTGTGTACGTGTAAACTTTATTTCGCAAATCAAATGTACGTTAAAAAACAAAATTATAATTATTTTACAATTTAAAAGCAACGTATCACAAACAG
Source organism: Anneissia japonica (assembly GCF_011630105.1). Taxonomy (NCBI): domain Eukaryota; kingdom Metazoa; phylum Echinodermata; class Crinoidea; order Comatulida; family Comatulidae; genus Anneissia; species Anneissia japonica. Next base: position 178,871 of record NW_022702858.1, on the reverse strand, counting down.
TCTTTACAATCAGATTTTCAGGCACAATAATACGCATACATATATATACTTCAATATTATTATATTATTATACTATAGAATTACTGTATGTATTTAAAATAGTAAATTCTAACATGTTATTACAATTTTACTTGCATTCCAGGGACTTGGTATGGGTGTATTTAGTGCCATGGGAAACATTGGAAAACTGTTAGGTGCTCTTTATGGTTCAATTGTATATTCAGCGTATGGTGCACGACTGGCGTTTGGTTCAACAGCTATCGTGATATGTTTAATTGGAGTTGGCAATATATCACTTTACTCCAGATTTATCCCATACACTGAACGAAATCGAGGAAAGGATGACGAACAATTTATTTAGAAGACACGATGTGATTAATAATATGTCGATGTGCATACTGCTCAATGAATGGTCGAGTCTGGAGGACGGAGAAAACCGGCAGCTTACAGTCCAGTCTTTAAATTTGAGCAGCTAGGGTCAGGCTCAGCTAGGGTCAGGCTATTTCAGCCGAACGAAGTGACTTGCCGATCAAGTTTTCTAGTACTCTCGACCGTGACGCGATGAGGCATCGCGCAACTGACGATCCGCTAGGCCTACGACCCGTCGGACAAGCACTCAACGTCGCTACGACGGTTGGCAGCTGCAGGGTTCAGCTAACTTTCTCTTTTTATTTCAACCTCGGGATAATGTTACACTAAAACTATATAGGCCTATAGAAATATTCTCATATCAATATTGTTTAAACAATCAGACTAAACTGATCATCTCTTAATTTTTCGTATTATTATAAACACGTTTGGGTTATTTTCTAATCGTTTTACGTCTTTAAGACATATATTACTCTGCCATAAGCCCAGAATAAACAACAAAATAGATCATGATGATCGTGTATCGCCTACATCATCATGTAGGCATATAGGCCGGCTCAGCATTTTCAAAGGATAAATGGTTTACTAGATACGGCGTTACATTTTGACACGTAAAATCTGCTAATTAACAATAATGTCATAGGACTTGACCCTTGAATGGGGTGAGACCCTTCGCGTGTAAGCTAGAACACGATGTTTTACTGTGGTATTAATTGTGATGTTATACTTTTTTGTAATCAATTATTGCTCTAAAGCACAATAAAATGATAAGAAATAATATAAAATGTGTATGTTTGTTTATTTAGCCTATGTTTTTCTAGTTTTATTCCCAAAATCTAATAGGAGTATACCAAAAATAATAAAGTACATCCTATAATTTAGTAAAAACAGAAGGCCTAATTTAATGTTGTTATTAATAACAACCTAGAAAGACAGATTATAATGTGTTTTTTCCATCAATTTTTTTATCCAAGTTTCTGGAGTTTTGTCTTCCAGTATAGAGCCCTCAACGGCTGTATATTTGACTAGCTTTATTCTCTAAAAGTCACTATTCACCATGTAAAAAATGTTTACTGTATATTTATTGTCTTCATTATTTCCCGGAATATAATTTTTCTCCGGCAGCGTTGATTACAGTATCAGTCATTGAGATTACAGTAGGCCTGGACCCAAAAACATACAGTACAGTTGGTCCTAATACAAATCAAGTGCTCCACGAAACCAAAGAATATAGAACGCACCCGATCGAACTCACACAATGTAAACAATAATTCACACATGGACGAGTGTCAAAGGTATAATAGGACATTTATTTTTGAGTTGTGTAACGGAAAAAAGATAGAAATAAGAATTCCAGAGGTATGCTATCATATTTCACACAATTGAGACTAGTCTTAAAACCCTAGCCGAGTTTGTAGTACTGTATAAAGCCTCTAAAACGAGGCCTAGGGCCTAGGCCTTTTGTTTTTTGGAGCACGTTTCTCAGTGCTGAGAGCTCGAGAGCCCACGGTGTGGGCCTACCTAGACCAAAAGACTAGGCCTACCTTGAAGCTATGGAAAAAGTATATTTATGCCCAAAACACACCACTAGAAACTATACTGGTATAACTACTACTACATCCTAAGACTACTATAACTTAGGAGCTAATATACTTACTATAACTCTGTACCCCCGCGAAGAAGTTGGGGTTATAGATAGCGGGTCGTCGATACATGTTTGTCTGGGTGGAAAAGGTTAGGTATGGAATGCCTGATATGGAACGCCATACGGGCCTTATAAATATTTATTTCTTATGTGACTGTGGACTCAGGTTTTAGCTGTATTCCCATATTTGACAGGGGTAGCCCTTCATAATAATAATAATAATAATAATAATAATAATAATAATAATAAAGTATTAACATTTATGTAGCACAAGATTATAAATAGCTGGAACTAGTGTAGTTTCCATTTGCGAGGAAGTAAAAGAAGTTGCTTCCATATTCAAATTATACTTGCAAACATACATCCACATTATCGTTGATGGAATACAGATGTAAATCTAATGGTTTATTTTGTTAATATATTTAATTCAGGTACTTGATCCCAGATATGGTATGTACATTTGGCCATCAGCTGTTGTCCTAGCTCAGTATATTGTTTTTAAGAGCGAGTTTATTGAAAGGAAGCAAATCCTTGAGGTACAGTATTATTAATTTTGTATCATGTGAATAATAACAAAGCAAAAAAATTGTGTCTAGACTACTGATAACAAATTTGACAAAAACATGTGACATGGATAAATGGTCATGATGACATCATATCATGACCATATATAGGCACATTGTGACTATATATGGGCATAGAGCATTTTTTCTGTGGTCATGATGATATCACATCATGACCATATATAGGCACATCAGGACTATATATGGGCATACAGCATTTTTTTTGTGGTCATGATGACATCATATCATGACCATATATAGGCACATCATGACTATATATGGCATACAGTTTTTTGGACTGGACTTAAGGAGAAGTAGAATTTATAATAGTTTTTTTGTGCAAAACTTAATAAGGCATTATATTTTAGACCATCACTGAATCAATTTAGTGCAACAGTATAATGGTATTGATAATGTTAAATAATGATTTTGGTATAGTGATGGAAATAACAGACTAATGCTAATGATAATGAAAATAATAAATAATATTAACAATGAAAAGTAATACAGTAGAACCCCTCCTTTGGGACACCCATATTATTTTATATATACCTTGTTATCTTTTATTGAACACAAATTGAAACAAATAAGGGGACACTTTTTTGGTCCTGATGGTGTGCCCTTCATAGGGGTTCTACTGTATTAACTTCATATGAACTAGAGAAGCACTGGTGGAAGTAAGGGGACAAATAGGAGGAAAAAAAATAGGTTTTATTTTGTCATTATCCACATGGTAGTTTGGCTCCAAATACCTGTTTATGTTTTTTATTTTATATTATTTTAGTTAGGTGCAGGTACAAGTCTACCAGGCATTGTAGCTGCTAAATTGGGAGGAGACGTTGTCCTCTCTGACAGCTCCCTTCTTCCTCAATGCCTTGAAAATTGTAGAAGAAGTTGTAGAGAAAATTATATTGAAGACCAAGTGAGTGTTGTTGGTATAACTTGGGGGCAGTATTCACCAGCTCTCATAAATATTCCTCAAGTTGATATTGTGCTAGCTAGTGACTGTTTTTATGATGAGAAAGGTAATTAGATTTGATTATTTTGAATGAATATCTGTCTGTCTATCTATTTATCTGTCTTTAACTTGGTACTACAGTCTTTTCATCCACATTATATTTCCATTGACTGATATATGTTTTTTTGCCCATGTTGTGACAGGTTGTTTCTTTTGATATTACATTGTGCAAGCTCAATCATTAACAGGCTTTTTGGAATAGGCATCTTTTAAGATATATATTTTAAAATATTAGATTTTTAAAAATCTAATATTTTACCATCAAAATGTACTAAAAACACAAAAGCTTGCATTATATTAGTTATCGAACACAAATGTAATTATCAATTAAAATTTACAAAGACAAACTAAGATACACCATCTTAATAATTACGTTAGAAATTGGGATCAATGGTTTGTCAGTGGAGAAAATGGCATCCGGTTGAACGCATTTTGCAACGATAACAACGGAGTAGTATCACATGGTATTGTGACGTAACACTGTAGTACTCTGTAGCTTCTGCCTATTTCTGGAACCAACTTCCAAATTACATAACTTCTTCCTACTCAATTTGCAACTTTAAGTCACAGCTTAAAACCTATTTGTTTTCCGATGGCTTTTCACATGTGTTGCGCCTTTGATCTTATTTGGAATTGGTGCCATACAAATTCGAGATATTATTTTTACTCTATGGATCAACTGTAGTTTACATGTTTTTTTTTTATGGATAGATTTTCAAGACATTGTGGTTACAATTGCATTCATACTGAATAGGAACCAGAATGCCAAATGCTGGGTTACATATCAGGAGAGAAGGTGAGTGATAACATATGTATTTGGATATTATCACCTTTCATCAAGCAATCAATCAATACTTCAGTTAATCGATCAATCTGTATCAGAAGAGAAGTTGAGTGATTACATTATGTATCTAATCAGAATTACCTTTCAATCAATCAATGAGTCATCAATCAGTCAATCAATCTCTATCAGAAGAGAAGGTGAGCGATTACATTATGTATCTGAACATAACACACCCCTCATCAATCAACAAACCGATCAATCAATCAGTCTTTCAGGAGAGAAGGTGAGTGAATACATTATGTATCTGAACATGGTCACCTCTCATCAATCAATCAATCAATCAATCTCTTTCAGGAGAGAAGGTGAGTGATTATGTTATGTATCTGAACATAAACACCTCTCATCAATCAGTCAACCAACCAATCAATCAGTTAATCAATTAATCAATCACTTCATCAATCTCTATTAAGAGAGAAGGTGAGTTATTACATTATGTATCTGAACATAATCACTTCTCATCAATCAATCAAACTCTATCAGAAGAGACGGTGAGTAATGACATTGATTATGGTACATTATGTATCTAAACATCACTTCTCATCAATTAATCAACCAATCAATCAATCAACTGTCAATCAGGGCCCCCCCCCCCACTGTCGGGGAGAGCTGCGTGTATATGTATTTTCTACATATTAGTAGACTATAAAATCGATTAATTAATAAGCTTTTGAAACCCCTAAATTGTAAAAATTTTCAGGGGGCTTTGCCCCCGGACGACCTTTGAAACCTTTAGTCGAAGCTCAACCACGCCCGCTTTTCTTTCGTCAGGGAAAGCTGACCCCTCGTCTGGTCAGGTAAATGCAACAAACAAAGCCTTACAATATTGTAGACCAATGTCAGTGTATGCCGCATAGTTAAAATTGTTGAAAAGCAAGTCCAAGATTAAATTATTACAGTATCTCAATGAAAATGACCTTATAAATGTTGACCAATATGCTTTCACAAAGTACCACTCTTCTGTTACAGGCCTTCACCATGTAATGATTGGCTAGAATCAATTAAGGACTGCGAAATGATATTGATATTGTAAAGTGTTTTGACACAATATATCATACATTACTATTAGAAAAAATTTAAAACTATAGATGTAAAGGAAACAAGTTATTGTGGTTCCAAAATTACTTACCTTGAAGGAAGCAAATAGTTAAATGTCACAATATCACATTGCTTTATTAGAATTTTTTTATAAGGGAGCGTGGCCCTTATAGATCGGGGTCCTCTGGAGCTTGGGGGCCCAGGTTCAACGAACCTGCTAAACCTGCGGTAGTTAACGCCACTGCTCATTAATTATTCAAGCAGAAAATCAATCAACTGTCAATCTTTATGTCAGGAGAGATGGTGATTGATTACATTTTGTATCTGAACATAATCATCTCTCATACAGTATACACACCAACAGGTGAATTCAATAAACTCATTGACTGACAATCAATATAGTATAATAAATTATTAATACGTCAGAAACTTCAAAGGATTAACATTAATTACAGTATATTGAAGTTACATTATGAAATACTATATAGCTTACTGGAAAATTAACGTAATGGCTTAGCTTTGCAAACATGATAATGTTGGATGTAAAAGCTTACCGTATTTATTCGAATAAACACTATGCTTTGAATAAGGACCCTCTCTAGCACCTCATTTGGAATACAGGCCTCGAGGCATTTATTGTTTCCTCGAATAAACACCCCCCTCTTACCTCCTAAGTATCAAGTATCAAGTATTTATTCACTTATAAATATGTAATTATAAACATAATTTATAATATAATATAAGTTCTGGGAAACCAAGGAGGCAGAGATTGTGTTTGTGGTCCGGGGTTCTACTTAAATAATATATCTTAGTCACATCAAATTATATTCATTCAATCAATTATTAATTAATTTTCATTTAAGCAAAAACTATAGTTTGACAGAAAAAAATTATAAGTGATACTAAACAAATATAATAGAAAACAACATAATTCTCAACACATTCTATTAATGTTTTACTGCAGTAGAATTACACTTTTTCTAACCTGTTTGTGATTAAGTCGTCTTTATGATCATGCAATAACACATGTTGACGGTAGTTAGATGTTGTAGTTCCACATTTACGGTGAAATTAGGGGTGGTTCTTTGAGTATATACGTATTATTTTACACCCCAAAAAATAAACCCCTCAAAACCTTTCTCAACAATATACGCCCCTGGGCGTTTATTCCAATAAATAAGGTACAGTATATTACATATTGAAAATGTACATTTTATTTCCTTTTTTTGCTTTTTTTTCTTGGTCATGTACGACCATTTATTGCCTCAAATTTATAATGTTCATAGAAGGTTAAAATGACGTCTACATAACTAATGATATATATATATATATATATATATATATATATATATATGTAATGCTATTTTGCAATTTGCATAGCACACATTGTTACATAACTCATACATGTACGTTCATTCCAAACCAAGCATTGAATAATCGTTAATATAATTCAGGAAGTTTAATTAATATTATATTTTTTTTGTAGCTCTGATTATTCCATTGTACATTTGTTGCGCAAGTGGAAACTACGATGTTGTCACATTCCTCTCGAAACTTTTAATGCATCATCCTCATCAATTGCTGAGTCTCATCTCCCAGGCAACCATACTGTTCGAATGATGGAAATAACTTGTTAAATTGATTGTGTAAATCAATGAAAACAATAGTAATTAAATAAGAGCAGCATAGTTGGTTCAAACTAGTTGTAACGACTGAATTTGCGCTCTGTTTATGCTGGATAACCATCTTTCTGAGATGCACCATAAAATGTAGTACATAATTTACAAAATATTAAGCAGAGGGTTGTTTCATGGTGTACTAAACTGATTACCAGCAGCAACACTTGCAAAGCATGTGGACCCAATGGCTTGGGAAAAGAGCTGCCCTTTATAACCCCAAAGAAATGGTGCATTATAAATGCCTATAACAGAACCAGTAACTGCTCATGTCCCCATCGTCGTGGTGTTGCACTGTGTGTGCTATGGGTCGGCAAAGGCCCAAAATAAAACTAAGAGCAATGGACATATCTGGAGTGTCAATCAAACTTAACAATCTGACCAATAAGAACATGTTTTAATCCGAGTGTTTTAATGGCAATACGCGCATGTCCAAGAAATATGTATTCACGAATGCAACTACAGGTCTCCAACCAATTAAAAACCACTTTTGCACTCGAGTTTCCATGGTGTTTAGTAGCATTGGTCTCTAATTAGAATAAAGGTAAAAGAAATTTGTTGATTTGGGACCACAGAAAAGTGGTCTTTAATTGAAGGTGTTAATTGAAGATGGAGACATGTACACTAAGTTGTATTGTGGGAAGAGGATACCTACAGTAGTTATTTTAGTTTACTGACCTCTACAGTGGTGGCTCAAGAAATTTAAAGACAGTTGGTCAAAGAAATCAGTCGGTATCCCTAGTAAATAAAGTGCATAAAATTGTAATTATAAATGTTATCTTTAGTGTAACTGAATGTGATTTTCTTATGTATTTTACTTTAATTGTAGCAAAATTTTATCTGAATCAATTTTGAATTTGAATAATTTGTGTTAAATAATTAATAGTTAAGCCGGTTACTCACTGCGCCGACGGCGACGCGATGGCAATGCGACGAAGAACGCACGCGAAGACGCGGGCCCAACGCATCGTCTTTTTAATAAGGATCCGTTCAGATTGCCACTGACAATCAGCAGACACCGTTGCGTCGTCTATTGCTCGCCGGAAGCAAATGTGGATTCGTCGTGCGACGGTCGTACGGCCGTCGTACGACGCAGTGAGTGTCCGGCTTTACAGCGCTGCAGTAGCGCAGTATTAATAATGTGTTATCCATATGTACTTAAGCAAATTTTCTCTCTCTACCCACGAACATGATTAGTACCTGGTCTGATTGTGCTAAGAGACCGTTCCACTCCGGGAAGGTCTATTAACACAATCGAACCAGGTCAAAGCTTACAGCTGACCGATCAGAACAGGGCACGCATGTTTTCCTACAAACTCACGTCTTTGCGTATGTTTTTGTATAATGAATGTCCAGTATACTTGCTGTTTGTTCATGGTTTGTGTTTCAAACTTGTAATTCAGGCCCGTAGCCAGGTCATTTTAAGGGGGGGTTCTTTGGGCGTGGGGTCCAGAGGTGGCACCAGGATTTGCCCGACGGGGGGGGGGG
>NW_022702858.1:162253-170222 GCF_011630105.1 Anneissia japonica | reverse complement strand
GGGCGAGGTCCCCGACCTGGGGGCCGGTGCCCCGACGAGGGGTCAGATTTCCCCAACGAAAGCAAAGTGGGCGTGTTCGAGCTTCAATTAATAGGTTCCAAAAGTGGTCCTGGGGGCGAAGCCCCCGAAAATGTTGACAATTCTGAGAATTGGCATGTTTAAATCACACCGAAAGATATAAACAAAAACCTCATCGCATAATCAATATCAATATACTCAACACGTTTATTATTATAAAACAAAAAAGCTATTCTTTTTCCTCCTATTCTTCTTCTACTACTTCTTCTTGACTCTCATAATAATAGTACTATTTTACTACATGGGTAAAAAAGCACAAATACTGTCATTACTACTGATAGGGCCATCGTTAAATTAAGTCAGAGCCGAAATTTAGCATAATTCGAAATTATTATTTTAAGATTTTATAACATAATACATAGCCTACTCATTAATAATAGCTGAGATGCACATTTCAGAATTAATAATCGTTTTTAGTATATCTTACTAAATATTTATTGTCTACAAAATGAAATATGAATTATATGCATCATTAGAAATACAATTTCTACAATATTATTCTTGTTTTTATGTAGATAAATGTTCGATAAATTCTATCTTTCATCAAAAAAAAAAAACAAAAAAAAAAACCCCGAAATTCAGCGCGTCTATCGCGTCTATTTTCATTCTAATCAATAGCGTTTGTAAACGTGCACGGACGTCATCGTCGAATCCGACCCAGGACTTCCGACGGTAAAACTGGCCTGCCTGCCTGTCTAGATTCGTCCCAGGCCAAACAATAATAATTTACAGATTACCTAGCTAGTCAACATCTAGGCTAGGCTAATTGATTTTAAAATCAATAACCCACCAGGAGTATCTGTCGTTTTCTTCTTTGCAACAGCGGACGAAAAAAAGTCAGTCTTTATCACTAAAAATTAACAAACACTCGTTTTGACGCACTCCGTTCTGTAGTGTGTCTGCTGTTGAAAACAAACTTCCAGCCTAATTTTGTGACTGGCTATGATGACTGAGATAGACTATGTTGATTTATTAATAATATTTTGTTTGGGATGAAAAAAAGGAGAGTCCATTTCCCCAAAATGCTCCATCAGCACATAGTTTAGTGTGTGGCTATGGAATTTACTAACCACACAATCCACAATTAGGTGATTAAGTCGCAAAACTTTATCTGCATTTGGTGGATTAAGTCGCAAAACTTCGTTTGGTGGCATATTCTATGAATGTAGGCTTTTATCGCTGGCTACGGGTGGGACTCATTCAAAAATTCGAGGGGGTTCGCTAGAAAACAGGGGGGGTTCGCCCGAACCATAAAACTCCCCTGGCTACGGGCCTGTAATTCGTTTGTTGTGATCAGGACTCCCCTTAAAAAATCAGCTTCGCTGAGTGAGACATCTTCTTGAAATATAAATAAAGAAGGAAAGAAAAAAGTGGGGTACTCAGATTGTATTATTTTCATATTCAAAGAAAATATTAAGGAACATTCGATTTGATATTGAATGGGAATCTAGAAAGGCTTTTGACAAGTGGTCGGTTAAAGCTTGGTTTCCATACAATCGCTACAAGCCATCGCCGACAGCTTTCAGAATGCTGATTGGTCGGTCGAATCAGGAAGCCTTCCCTATTACGCCGAAGACTGCTATGCAATACAATGGTACTGAAAACACTGTGTAGCGACAGTGTAGCGATGTTAATGAAACCAGGCTTAAGAGAGATGGTCGCACAGAATGGTTTAACTAAATTTTTTCGATCTGTTTCTAGTTGGAAGTTTATAGATTATTTGATATATTTAAGTGAGTTATTCAAATTTTTTAATTTAGTTTTTGAAATTTTTTTCCTGTTTTCTTTTTTTTTTGAAATTTTTTTCCGTTTTTTTTTTTTTTTTGGCGGACAATGCAAAGCACAATTTGATCGGATATTTGTTATGACAAATTTGTATAAATTGCTATATGTGATGTTGTCATAACATCTATATAATATGGCCATTAAATAATGTCGCTTCATGCATGGGCAAAACACACTCAAAATAATTCAGCTACCTTGGTTTCCATGGTTTCACACGACTGCCGTGTCGGATGGTGTATTGAAATCAGGACAGATTAAGACTCCAGAAAATACCACTTTTCGTCAATTCTAAAAAAACCTTTATTATAGATATGATTCTTCTTCAGATAATTGTGTTTCGGTTGCTATGGTTACTTGGAGCTAATTCGTGCGTCATCATATTTCTTCTCGTACTTTAATTCGTGTTTTCTGTATTGTTGTGTTTCACCTCAAGCACTAGATCAACATGTAATTATCTTTAATAAATCATTATTTCATTTCATCTTTCATGGAAACTTGTACGCGGAACTTAAATTATTCATACAGTATAAACAACGCTGTGAAATTGTATATCATATGCCTTTATTCTGGTTAAGACATTGTTCATAGTACGATAACACCATACCATGTTACTGTACTCAAGAATCATTAGACATTAAAATGTACAAAGATACAAAATTATAGTACTTGTAAATACAGACAGAAACTGGTACATACTAATGATTGTAGTCAACTACAAAAGTGATGATGATAATAATAAAAATGATGATGAATTACGATGACGTTGAAGAAGATGATGACGGTAATGGCGGTGATGATCATAATAGTAATGATGATTGTAATGATAATCAAAATGAAGATGAAAATTATGATTGCTAGTTTATTATCAACTACGTCCTTTAGGCATTGTTATAGCTTTCATATCCACGCTACCCGGTCTTATGTTTTATCAAGCTCCTTGTTTTTTATGTCACTCATCTTACGTCCGCATTACATTTATATATTCTCGTAATTATTTATATCTGTACGTATACCTGATGAAAGGCGATGCCCGAAAACGTTCGTGTACTTAATAAACTACTTTTGGCAATATTAGACACCTCTCAAGAGTTTTTATTTACGTTTGCCGATGCAGATTTTAAGTAAGATTTATATTTTAAGGTCCTATATAATTTAAACAATTGTGGAATAGAAAATTGATGTAGGAATATAATAGTAGGCCTATATGTATAAGTTTAAATGATATAACGCATGATATGAAGATGACCATTAAATACAGATTAAAAATCAAGGAATATAATAAAATGTACATACGTAGAAATAACTTATATAGCAATAAATACTGTATTCATAGTGAAATGTTGCGATGAAGGCATAATTACATGTAGAGCCTAAGTCCTTATTTAGTCTCTTAGTGTGAGTTTTGAACCCGATTATCCATTTCATTTCGTTACGTCGTTCTTGTGTTCCTATTGTTATAACCCTTTATTGAGTCATCTATGGTGTGATTATAGGCGAATTAAAATGTGTACTTTGGGCAGTTGAGTTTGCGTCTTATAGATGATTTGTGTTTATTCATTCTAGATTTGAAATTGAGACCAGTTTCGCCAACATACGGTAGTTTCCCTTGTTGCATTTTTTGCAGTATATGAGGTATATAATATTGGGCGAGTTAAAATTGAGCACTGGCGGCCGGATTATTATCTGTGCCCTGGTGGCGTTAATGAGCTGTCTTATTAATGATGTCGCATAATTGTCATCTAGAGATGTTAGAGTGACTGTGTGTTGCCAGGAATCGGTTTAGTGGAGGGGAGTTTAGAAAGGTTAAATTGGACTTTAAATTAGGGTGTTGTCACGTGCAAGTAGAGGTGCTGTAAAAATAATTTTTCAATCGATGGGTCTTCTTTCAGGGAGAGGAAGTCTTTTTTTAATTTTCTTAGACATGGTTGTAGTATGTTGGGGCTATAGTTGAACATCATAGGCAGCCGATCATTATTATGAGAAGAGATATATGTTTGTTATAGTTCGATGGACATGAGTAATATTAATAATAATAGTAATAATAATAATAATAATAATAATAATAATAATAATAATAATAATAATAATAATAATAATAATAATAATAATAATAATAATAATAATTAATATAAAAATAACGCTAAAAAGAAAAGATCGACGTTTCGACTCCTTCATGATGTATATTTATACAAAACGTACTCTTATAAATAATAATAATAATAATAATAATAATATGCAGAAATTTATATACTCTTTCCATTGTTTGAGTAAGGATTAATGTGCTATTTGCCTATTATAAGAGAAATCAACGTGTGCACTAACCACATCCAATCATTTCATGACAAGTCAGAATAAACAAACACCAGTTATATTTGCGTTATAAGCACATGATGTATGGTATTGTTTTTTCTTAGATAACTTGGCAACCGGTTACCAGCGCCAACTGTAAGTAATCAATATTTCTTAAATCTCCTTTATTTGAATTGTAGTTGTAGATTTTACGTTGGTTTATTTTTGATTTGTTTGATTTGTTTGAAATAAAATACAGTGAATAAAAAATAAAATAAAAAGAGGCTATGTACTCCCACGCACACGGCAGCTGTAACCGTTAGCTGCCGTGCGTCCATACGAGAAGATTCCGATCCAGATACCAAGTATATGATGATCGAATCACTGGTCAATCAAAAAAACTGGAAATTGTAAACGCGTACGTGTGATTGGTTGATGATAGAAACGCGCTCAACTTGCTAACCGATAGCGCTTGCTAACCGTTAGCGGTATCCGGATACCGCTAACGGTTAGAGTAACCGATCGGGCGTTGTCAAACAGGTGCTAACGGTTAGCCCTAACGGTTAGCTCCCAATTCTGATACTAGGGCTCTCATGAGAACCAGGCTAATAATGTAATTATATCATCTATAATGTTGATTCCTGTTTACACGAAGCTTTAGAGTATAAACGGGTTTTAGTTACAACATAAAGTTCGGTCCACACTATCATTTTTTTTAACAAAAGAAAACTGCTGCATATCCCCTGTGGCCATGATGTCATCATAATTTTAGCATGTCATGTTTCTTTTTTTTATAATTATATATATAATTATATATTTTTATGTATAATTTGGACGGAGCTTTTCGCGATACTTTCGTGATCTGGGTTTTCTTGTGGTAGAAAATTCTAGCTTTAGACAATGGTCATAGCGATTTATATAACCAGAGTTTGATTAGCTACGGTATGCTATGTGAGACAAAAGGAAATTTTGATGATATTTTCGCCTAAAACAACGTTTATGTGTACTTATGAGCGTCGCTGTGCCCTGTAATGATCTTTGTTAACAACGTTACAACATTATTACAGTCTTATTCTAATCTGTAAGTTTTAGGATTTTTTATTAGAATCGATAAACATGTTTTTGTATGATTCAAGTTAAAACGTCTGACTTTCGAAAACCGCGTGTTGCTAAACATAGTGCCTACACTAACATTTATAATAGAGCGTCCACACTGGCATGTTTTTATGTGACAAACACCACCAAATGCGAACTCTAATTTCTGTTTTACGTTGTATTAGCATACCGTAGAATCATAAACAGCAGAAGCAGTTCCAATCCCGATTGGGGAACTTTTTTCGCACTTTTTTTATAGTTTAAAATTATTATCTCCATACATCAGAAATGGTCTTTATCAATGTTTGACTTTATGAAGGTAGATCGGAAACTTTTTAAAAAGAAAAACGAAAATCATTTTTTTTTTCAACAGCAATTATATCCCTTGGTTGCTTTGAAATTAATAAATTGAGTCGTGGGTTCGTTGTACCACCCGAGGACATCGACCCTTCTCTTCTGACACGAGGTCGTTGCCTGATATCTTGTGCAAAATATGATTACGACTTTGCTGCCGTTGAGGATGGACGCTTCTGCCTATGTTCCAACACCAACACATATAATGGGGTAACTTCGGTAACAGCAGCCACGTACTGTAATGTGCCGTGTACGGGGCTCGCTTCAGAAAAATGCGGAGGAACAGGCTACTGCGAGGTGTTTGAGTCTCTGAATGAAGCGATCACGGTTAAATTACCTACAGGGCTTACCTTTGTTGTCGGTACTGAAGGCAGCATCACCATTGATGATAACACGGGTTATCAACCCGAATTCACGTTTGACTTTGGGGATGGCTCTGCCATCACTGAGCCGACAACATCGTTAACAGCAGACCATACTTACGCCATTCCTGGCGTCTATACTGTTACATGTAGAGCAGAAAACGGAATTTTGGATGTAGGTATTCCATACTATTAGGCTTAAGAGCAAATGATGATGATGATAACAACAATGATGAAAATGAGAATGAGGAAGGGGAAAAGTGATAATGTGGATGATTATGATGAAATGATAATGATGATGATTATGATAATGACGAAAGTGATACTGACTGTATGCCTAACTGACGACTAACGAGGATGCTAATGAAGGTGATGATGATGATGTTAATGTTGAGAAAAAAGACATGACGATGGCTACGAGAATGATGACGATTATATTTCGTAATTTTATTTCACTCAAAAGTGAAGGGATGATGATGATGAGGATGATCATCATCATCATCATTATCATTTGATGGTAATGATGATTATGATAATAACGAAAGTGACGCTGATAATAACTGGTATTCCGTTTCAGTTCAGTTTCATTTATTTCCAAATAACAAAATACATTATTACTGTACATTAACTGGAGGAGGCTAATAAGTTCTTATTCTTATAAATCATACAGAACTTTAAGTTATAGTTATATGGAATGAAGATGAAGATACTGTTGATGATGAGAAATATACAGGTTTATTATATAACAACGATCTTCAACTCTTGTAGGGAAATCTGAATGTTTCAGAAGTGCAAGTTGATATGACGATTAATGCGGCTGGCATAGATTTGGAATGCCCGACATCTGAAGATTTGGACAACGAATTTGAAATCACGCTAACGATATTTGAGGGTTCCAGTATGATTCTTGATGTTAACATGGATGGTGATGCTTTGCCCCAATTTGATATTGGCAGTGAGTGGTTTCTCCAGCAAATTGCCGACAGGGAGTCCAATAAGTCCGATAGGGGTCCGAACCAAAGGGCCGCTTGGAGTATAGCCTTGTTTCCGTGCAATTGCTGCACGCTATCGCGCACAGCTTTCGGTGATATTGATTGGTCGGTTTAATCGGGGAGCCTTCCCGATTTCGTGAAAGACTGCTACGCAGTACAGCGCATGCGCGGAAAACACTCCAGCGACAGTGTAGCGATTGTATGGAAACCAAGCTTTAGTCAGGATGCTGGTATGGTGGGATTTATGGGGAGCGATTGGAAGAAGAGACACAAACTTCAATTTCGACCAAAAACGCGTTTGACGCGGACTTCATAGAACCCGTAAATTTTACTATCAATATATAAAAATTATAAATATTTTTTGCATATGTTTAAATATTGACATTAAACAATTAAAATGTTCGTTTTGTTAACGTGAACAGTTTGTGTCTGTTCGTGAAATCAATCAGAATAAACAGAGCATATGTTGTTTACACGTCAGTGAAGTTGTGTACGCGCTTCCCGATGCTTACTAATACAGTAATTCCACACCTTATTTTTGTGTATAGACCTTTCAAGTTATACAGTACTGTATTCAAATTATGACCGTTTTTATATTTTTAATAAAAGCCAATTTGAAATACATTTTTCTCTGAATTCGTGATAATCCGTTATCACACATAGATCTGTGCTAAATGAGTGACACATTTAGAATCATTCACGCATATGTCTGCAAAATACGTGTTTCATCCAAAATCACTTTGAAATGCGGGACCTTTTTGCGAGACGGTTGGTAACTCATGTGGTATAGCAGCTGACGCTGAAGGTTTGGTGATCTGTTAGCTTAAGTTGTTCCTAACGAGGGTACCGATCTCTCCGAGGACAGAAAGCGGGCGTCGCTTGGAATGTTTCGAATGTGGTCCAGGGTGCGAAGACCATGAAAAATATGAAAATTTAAGGGTTGGCGGATGGGTGGGGGTGGGGCAGTGGCGTATATAGAAGTCTTGAAATGGGGGAGTGCTGATGGGGGCGTGA
>NW_022702858.1:160213-162247 GCF_011630105.1 Anneissia japonica | reverse complement strand
GGGGGCGTTCGATGGGTTGTAATTCTCAAAATATGATAATTTTAGGTTCCTAATTTCCTCTTCATAATTATGTTACATAATATCTTTGTATAACATAAATATTTGTAATAATCACTACGTCGCCATTTTATATATAGGTCCTGCAATGTACAGCCTTGGTTTTGTTGCTGAGGGAACACGGACAGATTTGGAAGATGGTTCTGATCTGAATTTGGGTTCAACAGAACAGGTACTAGGCCCACGTCTCCTTGTGCATTCGGGTTCAACAGTATGGGTACTACCTGGCTTAGAAATCCTTCAGCCTGGGTATATTTTGTCTGTTGAGGCTTACGTGACTACTCCCGGAACAGTGAATTTACTGGTAATTGGAATTATCGATATTTTTTAAAAATGTTATTAGCATTCATGTGTGAATACAAAATGAGAGTAGGCAGGCCATGTAGCTCGTATGAACCATAACCGGGCCAAAAGGTTAACAGTATGAAAAAGACCTAATAAAAGGTGTGGTGACTTTTTCCAGAACATGGTGTGTGAACTGGGCAAATCATGCAAAGAATTACAGACCAGTTTGAGGAGGCATCGGCCTGTAGTGGCATGACAGGCTGATGATGATGATGATGATGATGATGATGATGATGATGATGATGATGATGATGATAATGATGATGGATCTTGAATCTTGAATCATGTCCTCCATAAAAAGCAAAAACTTTCAAGGAGTCTGTGCTTTGCAGTTTCCCCTGTGCTTTACAAATCAATTGTGTAAGTAAAATAGTAAGAAAGATTTTAAAATGTTGATGGGTTGAAGATCCCTCAAGATTGGTAGCGCTAGACTCTGGAACTGTTGTATTGAAGAAGCTGCGACGACAGATGAAGGGATTCTATTCCACACAGGAATGGTGCACACAAAAAAGAATACCTATAAGTGTTTACCCTTGATTGAATAGTTTTGTAGCCGGAGGATATTGGTGTTTTGTCCTGGTCGGCTTGATGGAAAAACACAACTTGGAAAAGAGATGTTAACGAACTTAATCCTGTAAAACATGGAGCACTGATGGTAAAGTCTTCGTGTAGCAAGAGAATCCCACTGGAGATCCTGTAACTTCTCAGTGACACTGGCAGTGCTATCAACGTTGTTGGTGACAAAACGAGCTGCCTGACACTATACAGCTTCTATAGAAGTTCATTTGCCCATTAGCGTGTGGGTTCCATGCTGCAGATGAATATTCTAGCTTTGGATATATCTACTAACGTTAATATGTTTAATTGTGGCTTTTATTAATTCTGTTACACTTGATGATTAGTTATTTTTTTGTATTTTGTATTATACTTTAACGTTTATGCCAGTGGTTGAAAATCAATAACGAATATTTATCTCGTAGATTTTGAAACCGATTTGTGCAGGAGGGGGTGATGTGTACTGTCCCTATGACAACGAGTGTGTCACAGAAAGCAGTTGCAACTACGTATTTGATTACCCGTCAAATCCAGAGTACACTGAATATTGTGACGCAAACGGGATATACTGTGCCTTATCAGGCACATGTGAAGATCCCGACAATTCGCCAGAGTGCACAGTTAAGAATAACAGGTATGACGAAGCAAGTCCAAGAAATGACTACAAGGTGGTTGCTTCTATACCTGTGACGTTCACCAAAACCAACGCCTACGAATACGTGAAAATACCAATTGCTGGCATCAAAGTGGGAGTTGTTGCGGAAATTGGCTATGTAATCGGCTACGAAACTACTGCAGCAGGCATCGGCTGGCAAAACGTCACAAATAATAACACTGAGTACCAATACTCGGCGGTGTCTCGCGGCGTTGGAGATACACTGGCTAAATCGGACGCTACTGCCTTTGAGGTTCAGCATTACATCCGTGTGACCACAGTGAAAGAACTACAGACTCTCATTACGTATGCATTTCCAACCTGCGGAGACCATCCCGTCACAGTTAATGTAACTAATGATTTGGGTTCTGAACAAAAAACTTGCACAGTTACCATTCAACAAAGTATAACAGGTACTATGT
>NW_022702858.1:153264-160044 GCF_011630105.1 Anneissia japonica | reverse complement strand
CACATATATATATAGGCATATATATATATATATATATATATATAATTTAGGCCTACTGTATACAAATACAAATAGTATACGCATATACCCGTACATATAGATATACGTGCACATGTGCGATTATACAAATACATCATACAAAACATGGTATTAAATACATTATTATTTAAAATCTGACATCGAATTTAGGATTTTTTACTGTACTTTTAGTCGGTTTCGAAGAATTCATTTTTATTAATTTCCATGTGTTTAGAAGCTTATTGCATTTTGCATTATATAAGAGGAACTTTATCATCTTCATCAGCATCATCATCATCATCATCACCATCACCATTACCATCATCGTCATCGTAATCGTCATCGCTAAATTGTCCGGTCTCGAAATCATATACCATTAGTACGTATTTTTTTTAATTTTTTAGGTTTATTACTGACGATGGATAACCACACTGAACTTAGGTCTACTGAAGAAGCTACTCTGTTCGTTTGGCTACAACGGGGTACTCCGGCACTGCTGTCGATCGATTGGGGAGATGGCGCAACGGAAGAAGTAGACAGAATTTGTACGTAGTATTTAAAATATTTTAATGAAGTGTTAAGTAAACTCTATTGCAATCAATATAAATACAAGATGGGTGTAGCATTTGGATATTAATATTTTAATTGAATTATTGATTCTATTAATTTTATTAGAATATTTATTAAATATTATAATTTCCTAAAATCATCATATTAGTCCAGCAGTTTAGGCAATGTTGGCTTAATCGTGCACTTTTTGATAAAATCATGAAACTTGGCACATATGTAGGCCTACTATGAACCATAACGAATATTTTCAGGTAGGGACTCACGTCAACAGTGCCCTCTATGTAGGCCTGAGTTTTGGATATTTTAAAATGCAAAAACTTTTTTCTTTTTTTTTTGCCTTTCGCGGGGTTCTCCCACCTTTTAATATTTCTTTTTCTACAGCAGCTGTATTATATAATGCATAAGTTGGAAATGCCTAAAATCATTAAGAGAAAAAAAATTGTATTAAATAAACCTATATTGTAATTAATACTTGTATACACAATAAAATACTTTTAAAACTATGTATAAAAATGACCCATATGATATACGAGGACATTCAGGCCTTTATTAGAATATGATATAAATGTAAAAGAGTAAATAAATAAATAAAAATGGTCTAAAAATATAAAGCTCAAGCAACAAAATTAATATTGTTGTTTTAATATTATACTATATAACAATATACTAATACTAAATAGCAAAATAATGCTAATAATAATACTAATATTTCATCTGGAAAAATCTTACGATTCAAATTCAGCAATTAAAAATCACGGTAAAAAGATGAAATCATAATTGAAAAGGGATACAAATACCCTAAGAAAAATCTCAAAATTGTGTATTATATAAAACAGGGAAAACATTATTTTCTTACTAGCTGCCATCTCTTAAAAAGTGAGCGCGTCATTATTGCATAGGCCTACAATTCAAATTTGCATCTGTTCTCCAACAGCAACTAGCCCTGATGTGCCAGACGATATTACTCACTTGTTTACGGCATCAGGAAATCTAACAGTGACGGTAAACGCAAGTAATCTACGGAACTGGGAAGTATTTGAATTGAAGATCACAGTTTATAACCCGGTAGATTTAGATGCATATGAAATTAGTACAAATAGTCCGCAACCCAATGGACTAGGAAAAAATGTTAAAGGTTAGTAATTAATTTTTCCTGTTTATACCATTGCATTTCATTACAGTTATTATCTTCTAACCATTATTATCAAATACTTTATAATTAATCGGATATAAATCACATGAAAACAAAGACAACACAAGATAAAAAAAATTTAAAAAAACGCTTCCGTAGCAAAATGAAGCGGATATACGTCATATTTTGTACGCAGATACAGACGTATGCGGCGCACTTCTGTTTACAATAATGTCAATTTACGTAAGTATATCCCAAGATCAAGACTTGCGCGACGCTTAATTTAATGCGGCGCCGCGTACGCCTGGATATAAAGCTGGTTTTCCACTAGGCGAATTTATTCGTGCAAATCAATGCGTCGGTTCGCTTCCTGAGCTCTTATTGGTTGCGCATTTTTTCGCTTCGCAAAAACTCCGATAGGAATGTGAATGGGGTGAATGCGCATGGGCATGAAACGACGCTTTTTATTTGCGCGAATACATTTGCCTAGTGGAAAACCAGCTTAAGGAAACTTACATTTTATCCACAAAGCAATGCAGTTCTCTTTTTTATCTGGAGAGTTCTATCTTGTGTTGCTAGTATCTTTGATGTAAATCCGGTTTTCCACTTGGCGAATTTATATGCGCGAATCGAAGGTGTCGTTTCGGTTCCTGAGCTTTGATTGGTTGCGCACATTTTTCGCTTCGCAAAACGTAAAAACAGTTCGAGCTACCAATTTCTCTGAAGCGAAAATTTCGATAGAAATGTAAAAGCGCATATGCATGAACGACGCTTTCGATTCGCACGAATAAATTCACCCAATAGAAAATCGGCTTTAATCACATTATAGTAAAGTTACATAAACATCGGAACAGAACCGAAATTCGGTTCGCGTTTCCGATGCGTTGAACGTCAGCTTCCCTATTCGGAAATTCGGATCCAGTATGAATGCACGTTGATGTAGAGAAATACCTACGCTTAAAGCCGGTTTTCCACTAGACGAATTTATTCGTGCGAATCGAAAGCGTCGTTTCATGTGCATGCGCATTCATTTTCCTGTCGGATTTTTTGCGAAGCGAAAAAATGTGCAACCAATCAAAGCTCAGGAAACGAACCGAAGCTTTGACTCAAAAACCAGCTTTAAGAGGATCATGAATATTTGAGAAAAATCTATGCCCACAATTTGATGCGAAACTAAGACCTTCCGATGGCCATTCTGATACTCTATGAACTGATCTATTAGTATTATCATTGTCTCACGCCCTTTATGGCATGTTTTTTTTTTTTTGTTTTTGTTTTTTTGTTTTTTTTTTCTCCAAGTATTTATAATGGATTTTTCAGGAGTGATAAACTTCACAAACTTCACAACTGACAACTTCACAATCAGAACAGTGTCAGGAGCACGCGCGCGTCTCATAAACACACGTGTTGTCCATGATCCAACAAGCGCACATGTTTGCGTATGTTTTTGCACTATCGTTTTGTGGGACTTTAGCAACGAATATCCAAGGGGTGGAGCTTAGAAGAGAGGACCGGTCCATTAAGAATACTATGACAAATAGATAATGTTAGTTCGATCTCTGAAAAGTGGTTATGAGAACAGTTACCAACAATGAATCTTCAACCATTTCCAATTTAGGCCTACTATAACTAATTACTCGGATATGCATTTTTTTTTAAGTAGATAACTGTAATTTACAATGAATAAATATATTTTTATTATTCATTTTTGTTATTTATATTACTTAATATTTTCAATTTTAAGGCGTTATTACGGTCGTTATTTCATACACTAACGGTTCTGTAATGCCAGCAACTTTCGCTGATGTAACAATAACCGGCGGTTATAAGAACGTTGAAGACAAGATCTATGACATCATATCTGTTGGTGACTCCTGCTCATTAAAAATCGAATTCGAGTACTCTGGTGCATATCTCCTCACTTTAAAGTTCGAGAATCGCATCAACAGTGAGAAATATAAAGTTCAGGTATGTTGTCCCTGGTACATTCGATTGCGTAACGACGTGACCCTGAATTGGATTAACTCATCCGCGAACCCCTCTGTGTGACGTCATTACGTTATAGCAAAGATACTAGAAACACAAGATAGAACTCTCCACATTAAAAAAAAAGTGTTGTACCGAAATGCATGGTTGGAATACAAAAAAATATGGCGCCACTTACGCTAGATATTAAAAAGCCACTTAGTGATAGTATGGGTGATTAGCTTTTCTTCAAAACGGCTTCTGCGAATTAATGTCTTGTTGTGGAGTAGGAAATTAAGTTACCCCTTTCCAGTACCACCCGTTTATAAATCGACGAGAAATTTACCGATAGCTACCTCCATGGTAAAAGAGATCTCATCATTAGCGGAAAGAAAAGGGCGTCGCGTACGCCGGGATATGCTTAAAGCTTTTAAGTATATTCGCTTCACTTTGCTATGGATGAGTCTTAATCATCTTGTGTTTCTAGTATAACTTTCAAATCATTGCATGTGCTCTGGGTGCGTGTTTTGACGATGCGCTTATTGTTTGTATTGTTTGTATTGTTTGTTTTTACTGTTTTTGTTGTTGTTTTTTTAGTTTGTACCTTGTATCTACTCTCTTAGGTGTTTGTATGCTTGATCTTTAAGTTTTAAAATAATGTAGTAACAACAATAAATGGATTCTAAATACAAGATATAAGAAAATCTAGGTTAAAAGGCTAAAATGATTCACTTAAATATTTGTTTTATAATTATACTTGATGACCTATTTATTAGAAAAATCCACAGAACTCATAAGACAAAGACAGATATAATAAACAAATATAATAGACAGATTATAACAAAGATTATAGGCCTAAAAAGAAATGAAAATGCAATGTAGTGAAATATATTTTTAAATTATAAAAGTATGTACATTATTTTAATAAACTGATTAATGAACAACGGGGTTCGAACCGAGAACCTTCTGCAGTCTATGTAGACATCATCTGAAACAACTGAGCTTCTGAGGGCTTCGTTGGGAGCAGATCCGATTGGAAATTACTGATCTTTCTTACACATTCGTGGAGTGAGTTTTCTACGCACAGCGATTACCAGAGTTGAATATGGTACACCGTCACATGAAGCTATTAAACAAGGCGGGATCTTTAAAACACGTACTAAAGTCGTGTACAGTATATAAACGGTCAAGTATAAGATATGCTACTTTCTCGTCCCCTCTCGCATCCATTTTCTCTGTCTCACCATTTAAAAAAAAAAATTTATATTTCTTTATTCTACGAAATGTATGAAAGTCTGGCTAACAAATGTGTGAAATTCCTCTCCCGGTCGTTTGTGGTTGGGGATACATATGGTATGAATCTTGTCTAGTGCTTCTTTTATTTGCTTTCAATGTGTCTACTTGGTAAATGTGTTAAGTATTAGCTGTTACCAATCGACCATCTTGGATTTGCCAATTTAAAAAGTTTTCAAAATATTAGGACGCGAAACTACATTTTTTTTAACTTAGTCTGAAAGTCAATACACTTTTTAAGGATTAGGTAAAACTTAATTGCGTAAACTCCAATAAAATGATAAATATAATACAGTTCTCCCTCTTTAAAGACCTCCAAATTAAAGATCACCTCCAATTAAAGACCCCTTTTCATGGTCCCAAATTACAACGTCTTATCTTTATTATTCTAATAGAGACCATAGCTGCTAAAGACTATGGAAAACCCTTGTCACGAAAGCGGTCTTTAATTGGAGGGAGACCAGTCCTGTATGATTTGCCTATATATGGGAATGATGATGTCATATCAGACTGAAAATGATATTACTTTTTGTAATTTAGGTTGAGATCCTAGATATTATCTCTGGTTTTGAGGTTGTATTGCAACATATACCGGTCGAAGAAAAACACAGACTGCCAAAAAAGGGGTATTTTAAAGATGGCTATTGGTATATGCCAATTGAAGTACCGGTTTTATTCACAGCATCGGTAGACAAAGGTAATATATTGTGTTATTATGACAAATGTGACATGCCCAAATATAGTCTATATATATAAATATAGTATATATGATGTCATCACATCATGGTCATATATAGGCACATCGTGCCTATATATGGGCATCAGGATTTTGTCAAAGAAAATTTTATAATGTGGATAGAGATTTACCCAAACCACGCATACACAATTTACCTGCAGTCACATCTGTCGAAATAATTCTACTTCCACTAGACAGGGGGCGTCCTATTAGAATTCGAATGCAGTTCGCTCGAAATTCTTCTTTTTAAGAACACGCCCCTTCTTGGAAATAGTATTATGTTTCAAGGAAACCAGGAGAGTCAGATCTCTTGTATTTCTATACTGTTTGCTGTGTTACCAGCAATTTGATGAGGCGGACTTGGCTAAGTTTACCGTAGAAGTTCATTCACACTGTAAACTTTACGTAAACAGTTACCACTCTCTGTACAGGTTACCTTAAACAAGATATTCTCAAACATAACATCAGTTGCCTTTAGCATGAATTTGCTATTAGTTAAACAAAATAAACAATATGATAATAACATTTTAATAATAATTATAATAATGTTAATAATAATTATTTCCATAACTATCAAGGCGCTTTTAAGTAAGCAAGTACAAATTAAAATGCAAACTAAATAAACTTAAAATTACAAAAAATAGATATCTAAAAATTAAATACTGTATAACTATATCTTGTTTACCAGGTAACGACATTACATATACGTATAAAGATTTCGGTGATGGAAGTGTTGCAGTAAGTACACAGGAAGAGGAACATAGCCACGAGTATAAATCAGTGAGTTTACTTTCTTTCTTTTTTTCTTCTTATTGTGTCTGACATACCGTACTTGCTAATTATTTTGTTTCAGCCATAGCTTTACACAATTCTAAAACAATCATTGAAAATGAAGTTTACATTGTAAGTGTACGTTATTCACACGCACAGTCGCAAAATATCCACAAAGAGATCCCAGAAACATGAAAAGCCCCTCGAAACACGGAGAGCTCTCAGACTTATAACTTAAAATTTTGAGCAATTCCGTGGAGTTTTATTGACTTGAATTACTTTAATTAATATGCTA
>NW_022702858.1:151432-152596 GCF_011630105.1 Anneissia japonica | reverse complement strand
AACACGTTTTTTTCAAATTTTAATGCATTTTCAGGAAGCTTGGGTAATTTTGGGCAATTTTTGCTGAATCTTGGGTAATTTCGACCCAGTCATTGGGTATATCAAAAATTGTGAGTGGTCACGCTGTTTTTAAGACTCAAGGAACGGAATTAGACGTAGGCCTACATAAAATCATCGCACGATTTTTACCTGCCTGCACCGACCAAAAAGGTCAGTGACTGTATACTCTCGAATGCTGAAATGTTTATTTCTTTGACAAATGTCTAGCAAAATAGCATTACAAACAAGTTCTTCTAATATAATACAAATTACAATAGTTATTTATCGTATCCATACTACGTATCCGTATTGTACTGCTGGTGTGTAACGCATACTGCAGGAGCACAAATCAGCATACTCTATCTTGTGTTTCTAGCATCTTTGATTCGCACGCAGACTGATCATGTCACTAATAGCTACCGATGACTGCTACAACAACAGTTGGTTATCAAAAATTTACAGTAAACGACGGCGACTGACTTATAAAGCAATAAGTAGAGCATGCATCGTACACTAACGGAAAATTATTATACTTAGGTTAGATTTAATGCATTCAAAAACCTTCATATAATTTTTCTATAGTGTACTATGCGGAGTTATTATCTGTTACTACGCCTGTTTTATTCATATGATTTTATATTGTATTTCTTACACCATATACTGTAATAGGCCTACTCTCTAAGGTGTGTTCATTTTGACTATTTTTATCAGAGGGTATAATACTAATTATCAGAGGGCATAATTTTTTAGATGTAACATGCATTATTGGTTACTACGCCTGTTTTATTCATATGATTTTATGTTACATTGTACAGGCAGTACTTCTTATATCATAATATAATACTTGGTTAACGCTCTCTAAGATGTGTGTCCATCTTGACTCTATTTAGGTGCCTGCCCCTTTGTTCTATTGTTTTATTTATGTTCTTTGTTTATTACGACGCATGAGCTCGGTAGACTGCTTATTATCTGTTTTTGTCACAGCTTTTCATGATGATGTGTTATTGTCCGAAACATGTCGTATCAATTAAATTTCTACTGAGGCAGATCACAGGGTCACTCTGCCTATGCAGCTTCTTTGATTATATATATATATATATATATATATACATACATTATATATAT
>NW_022702858.1:148707-151418 GCF_011630105.1 Anneissia japonica | reverse complement strand
ATATATATATATACTAATTATATGATCAATCTATCAATCATTTATTCGTCATTTAATCAATTTATCTATCAATCAAATTGATATTCAATCTTAATCAGTCTATATCTATTACCAATTAACGAAACCAGAGTGCATTAATCATCGTTAAGTTATGCACGTGACCGAAAAAATTATGGCCGATTGGTCAGTTTAGCAACAACATTTGCGTTAATATAATTTAGATTAAATTTCAGAAAATAAAAATTATAATATTTACCCACATTGAAGTCAAAAAATAATTGTAGGCTAACAGAATTCAAAAATTGGATGAAAACTATTTTTTACGAAAAACCCATACTGCCACAATCCGAAGCAGCCTTGATTACACAGCGTGTATCGCGGTAACTATGCAGCCATTTTGTTTTGTAGAGTATTTACCAGTTATCTATTCGACTGGTCGTCTTCGTTAAATAGGATTTTACCACTGCGCAGGTGGGCGTGGTTTAACGAAGAATGACCAGTCGAATACGGCCATTGTGCGCATACAAAATCAGGGCAGTCGGACCTCTTGCGAATCTATAATTTGGTTATAGTTGGTAGTGAAAATTAATTACACTTTTCTTCTAAACATTTAATAAACAATACGGTAATTATTTTGATGACATATACACTTATAATTAATTTGCTGTACTTACGCAAAATAGACATAAAATAAAAATTTCCCAGATCATTAAATAAATTTTGAGATGCATATAAATGCAAAATATAGTAAAGCTGTCAGGGATGCTCAGAATGTGCCTCAGTAGAAATAAAGCTTTGTCTACACTATCAGACTGTGTGTGACCAATGTGTGTGATGTTGCCGTGGGCATAATGATGTCTTATTACACCCAAATATCTGCATACCACATTTATTTGTCACATAAAATTTGAAAGTTTGGACAAAGCTTTTAGAGCTCGATTCACATCCGATGTAATTCGTGAACTGACGGAGATATAAATATCCGATAATCATTCTGGTTCACTATAACATCTTCTTTTTCTTATTTTGTCAATGATAGAATATAAGCACTTTCCAAATATTTTGTCGTCGAAAAAATGAAGCATGGCCATCTGGAGAAATCAATGATGAAGTATTAGCCAGCAATGGTGATGTTGCATGTGTCGACCTTGAGGAAGATAAATTTGGCGGTTGCTTTTGTGGAGGTGAGAAACTCCTGAACAGTGGACGGTTCTACTAATCTGCACGTCCAAAGCCGGCCATTTACTGCGTTGTACGACGAATCCATCTGCACTCTCTGTGTGCGCTAGTCGACGCGACACCGTCTGCTGATATGTTGGTTACTATAGCTTGAACGGATCGTCATTAAAAACGATCCGTTTCGCGCGCGTGTCTGGTCACTGAGTTCTCCATAGAATCTTGTCGACCGACGACCGCCGGGCGCAGTCAGAGCCCGGCTTTACTGGATAAGGTAATCATGCATGATGTGCTTCTCCGGTTCTTCGAGAATGGAGTAATCCATTTCTTCTGTAATTACATGCACATATAATACAATTATACCGGTATCTGTATATCTTACCTGGCACACAATTAAACGTCTGGGTGCATAAAGAAAATGTAACTTGCCATCATAGAGCTATTTAATAATACCTCTATGCTTGCCATGCAAACCAAAGATAATAGAAACACAAGATAGAGTTCTCCACAGAACGCGCAGAATCGGATGACCGGACTCTGGTTATTTGGCTATGTTCAGACACAACGACTTACGCTAGCGTATCGTTAATCGAGTGGTGTGAACTTTTTTATCATTATCGTTGAAGTATAAAGATATGGGGTGCCATACGCAGCAAAAGTCAATGTTATAATGAAAATGTAATTGCAAAATTCAATGTCTAATTTATTAAAACGTAGGCGTAAATTTCTCAAAATGTAGATCTAGTTTTTCAAAATGAAGTTCTGATTTTTCAAAACATAATTCAAATTTTTCCAAATGTAGTTCTAATTTCTTTAAAATGTAATTCAAATTCAAAACGTAGGTCTGACTTGATCAAACGCTCTCTCCAAATTATATTTCAAAATTTAAATCAAAAACCAGCCTGGTTTGAAATGCATTTTACAACAACACTAGAAATAGACTTTTGCTGCGTACGGCACTAGACTGAAGAAATGTAAATCAAAACTAATCAGCCAAGCATGACGTGGGCCTGTTCCATTAATGATGGGGGAATCATTTTTCGCTGCAGTCCAATGCCGTGAACAACGCTTCCCAGTGCGTCTGCTAATTTTTAATGGTCAGGGTACCGCGATCACGACACCTGCTTGGCATTATAGGTTAGGCTTATGTGGGCTGGGATTTGCAACAAGGTCTTGGACGAGGCCTCTATACTATAGTAGGAGGTCTAGGCCTCTATACTATAGTAGGAGGCCTGGTTCTAGTCTAGGCCTATAATATATATTCTGTATAAGTAGTCATATGATTACAGGTTTACATTGTACCAAGATCGATATTAACGATCGCATTTATTTTTCATTGAAAATAAAAGAAAACTTTAAATAATTTAACTTAAGAATTTTAAAGGTGTAGATAATACAGGGAATAGGCCAATTTTAATGAGAACTAAACCTGTTTTGATAACGTAGGGCCAATATACAATGCAAAGCAAATTGATCACAAAATCAGAAGCATGATTTCAAACATCAGAACCCAGCTTTTATTGTTTAAAACTGTC
>NW_022702858.1:148063-148610 GCF_011630105.1 Anneissia japonica | reverse complement strand
GTCAGCGCCCGAGCGTGACGCCACTGATTGTAACAACTGCAGATTGTAGCAGCCCCCCAACGAACGGCGCTTCAGAAAATACAGTATACAAATTATTCTCGCAAACTTCATATCCTATATGGCGTTGTTTGTGTTAACTTAATTTATTTTTATTTTTTGAAGTGTACAGTTTTTTTGAATATTTTAAAATCCTTAAGTTAAGTTTTTTTTTGTATTTTCAATGAAAAATAAATGCGATCTTTAATATTGACCTTGGTACAATGTAATCCTGTAATCATATGACTACTTATACAGAATTTTACTATATTATAGGCCTAGACTAGGACCAGGCCTCCTATTATGGTATAGAGAACTAGTCCAAGACCTTGTTGCAAATCCCAGCCCACATAAGCCTAGCCTATAATGCCTAGCATAGGGCTTGTTTTCGCGGTACCATGACCATTAAAAATTAGCAGACGCACTGGAAGCGTTGTTCACGGCATTGGACTGCAGCGAAAAATGATTCCCCCATCATTAATGGAACAGGCCCACGTCACGCTTGGCTGAC
>NW_022702858.1:133496-147863 GCF_011630105.1 Anneissia japonica | reverse complement strand
TCCACAGAACGCGCAGAATCGGATGACCGGACTCTGGTTATTTGGCTATGTTCAGACACAACGACTTACGCTAGCGTATCGTTAATCGAGTGGTGTGAACTTTTTTATCATTATCGTTGAAGTATAAACAGGCCTTAAAGCCGGTCACTGAGGTCTCCGGTTGACGCGATTAATTCTATTGAGAACGCAACTCAAATACACGTGCGCAACAGATCGTTTTTAATACAGATCCTTCAGACTGCCAGTGACGATTGGCAGACGGCATCGAGTCGTCTAACACTCGCGGAGCGGAGTTGGATTCGTCGGCCGACGGTCGTATATCGTCTCGTACGACCGTCAATGTCCGGCTTAAAAGTTCATCACTGCGTTGCATGCCCCTACATCAACATTGATAAAAACCAAATACTATGCACGACTGAACATTTTTAAATAAATATGTGTAAATGACACATACAATATATTCATATTAATAAATCATAAATATTTGACTTATCATGTTTTTAAGGACCTGGTATGATATTTCCTGTGAATAAAACGTACCTTCAAAATACCAGTTATACACTAAATACATCGCGCATGACTGTTGATACATTTTATGAGATCATATTCCGGGGAATAAAGGGACAGAATGAAGGTTTACGATACTTTGAGCTTAAGCTGATAGGAGCACAACCACCGCAGCCTATTATAAGGTAAAATTACACTATAATAGAATAATTCGAAGCATATTTCCTTTTATATCAGTAGGAAGTTTTCAAAATCACGTTTACGTACGCACACGGATTCGGATTCCCCTATTTTGAATTGCGCATGCCTAATTATGCAAAAATATTTTTTTACGTTGTCTTCAGAACGTAGAATCAACCAAGTTAACGTGCCCATGTTACCTCTTGCGTCAGACGTTGCAGTGCAATTTTTGAGTAAATTCTCAATGAATATTATTTCCTTCTACTTGATCTGATTATGTTTACTTATTTGTTTGGTTAGACTTGCTAATGGAACCCTGTTTGAGCCATCTCGATACGGACAGCTTTTGAGACCCAATGCCGACATACGTATAATTGGTGACTGCGTTCAACCGTGTAATATATCAACGTACGAATGGAAGTTAAGACCCGGGAATGAAACGGATTTCAACGAAGTAGCTTGGGAAGAGTTTAGTTACCAACCGACAGGTATCTAATAACTAATAAACCATTCAAACACGTTTGATACCGTTCTTTATATGTATAGGAATGCATTTGTACCGTAAATCAGGGGCGTATGCAGAGATGTCCTAAGCGGGGTGGGGTGACTTTTGGGGCCCTCACGAACCATTAGGTACATCACTCTGTAACAACTAATGTATGTACTACTTTTATAACAGAACTCTCGAACATTCATTTGCAAACTTTCGCTGCCAGCTTAATTATGTCCACCAAATGGATATGCCAGCCAAACAACTACAAACATACCCTTGGATATTGTTGCTTAATTATGTTCCACATAATGACAACGTAAACAAGCATGTAGGAAGGAAGCGTATTCCTGGACCTGTTATTATGATTGGACAGTTGTTAAATTTGATGGACACCCCAGAATGGTCCATTAACTATATTGCGTTCTAATTTCCCAAGAAATGAAAACATATCAGTAATTTTAAAACAAATATATGATAAGTTTCATTGTGTTTTATTTTATATAGGAATAACAACTGACAAACTGTTTATACCACGTGAGCTCATTGAGTCTCTCCTGCCACATATTAATCGGTATGAAATAGAACTTAAACTGAAGGACTCGGAAAACGTTTATGGTGTAGCAGCAATCAAGATTGAGATCAATTTACCACCAAGGGATGGTACTTGCGATTTAATATCTTCTTCTACCATATCGGTTGGAGAAGGCGTTAATGTCACGTGCGATAACTGGAAGGCTGAGCGTGGAATTGCCACCTACACCGTTTACAGTGAGTTTTATAATTAATTAAGAAAAATCTAGTACATTTTAGATGTATTATCTAGTACATTAGATCCATTATGTAGTACATTAGATCTATTATCTAGTACATTAGATCTATTATCTATTACATTATTATGTAAGAGTGACAATGTTAGTTCTGTATTCAAACAAGTACTGAGTGAATATGATTGTAGACCTGCCCATTAGGTGTTTTGTATTTGAAATAAGTTTACGTTGCACATCATGCTAAAAATTAGGCTAGCAGTTTTATCATATTTCACTGTCGGGTTTTATTTTTGTACACTGCAAAAGTGCATTTAACTCATTGCAACGATAATAATGTTATTGGTGACGATGACACTATTATTCTACACGTCATAAATGAAGTGACGCTACGTACAAAAGATCCTGTGTAAAAATTAAACACATGTAATATGTTAAATGTAATTCAGCTATAATAGAAAAGAAAAAAGTTCATGGGTCACTTTCACAATAAGATACAAATAACGAATAAAAAAAATATCTAAAAAATATTTAAAAATTGACCCTACATCGTCAAAGGCTATGTTCTCACACGGCTACTAACGGTTAGCAGGATCCGGATCCTGCTAACCGTTACCTGGCGTGCGTCCATACGAGAAAATCCCGATCCGGATACCAAAAATATGATGATCAAATCACTGGCCAATATGAAACTGGAAATTGTAAACGCGTACGTGTGATTGGTTGATGATAAAAACGCGCTCAACTTGCTAAACGATAGCGTTTGCTAACCGTTAGCGGTATCCGGATACTGCTAACGGTTAGCGCTAACCGATCGGGCGTTCTCACGCAGGTGCTAACGGTTAGCTCCCGATCCGGATACAGGGCTCTCGTGAGAACCAGGCTTATAAGAAGTAAAGTGGGCCAGGCCTAAGTGCGCAAATCAAATTAGTTTTCTGTAGCAATAATAATTAATAATGATGCAATAATGTGTATAGCACTAAATAGTTCTTTTTATATAGGCCTATATGTATATCTGTCTCTTATACACATCTAGATGTGTATAAGAGACAGGAATATGATTGTAGACCTGCCCATTAGGTGTTTTGTATTTGAAATAAGTTTACGTTGCACATCATGCTAAAAATTAGGCTAGCAGTTTTATCATATTTCACTGTCGGGTTTTATTTTTGTACACTGCAAAAGTGCATTTAACTCATTGCAACGATAATAATGTTATTGGTGACGATGACACTATTATTCTACACGTCATAAATGAAGTGACGCTACGTACAAAAGATCCCTGTCTCTTATACACATCTAGATGTGTATAAGAGACAGATAATATAGAGCGCCAGGGCCCCATGCGCGGGCGGCCCCGACATTGTACTTTAAAAAAAATATAATATAAACTATAATACCGTAGTTTCATTCAATGGGGCCCCGACAGTTTTAAACAATAAAAGCTGGGTTCTGATGTTTGAAATCATGCTTCTGATTTTGTGATCAATCTGCTTTGCACAGTTAATTTTTCAATCTCCAGCAAATTATAAATAGCAACCTCTTTTTGGGAATGTAAGGAAATAGATAGTGCTTTCCTTTGTTGGATCGATTGTAACTCCTGATTGTAGCAACACCAAAACGTATATATATATAATATATATATATATATATATCTATACCAGAACTTTTTAAAAAAAAGCATCCAGCGTCGCCAGTTTTCAAAAAAACCAATATAATAACTTGCACCACTGTGTACCGTATTTAAGCTTGGTGGAATGCTCGGATCGGTGAGCGGTCGCTCTTGTTAGATTAGAGAAAGAAAATCTATATTTTTTATTTTCTGTATTCATGAAACCAACTGTTATTTTACAGACAACTGAAAACCTGGCTGAATTGAATAAGAAGGAGGAAGAGGAAAGGAACAAAAGGGCCATGGTGAGTTCATGATCTTAAAAATAATAAGCAAAAACACTGAATACTAAAGTGGAATGACTTAATTTAAAAATTTATTTTAGTAGATAAAGATTTATTTACCATACAAACGAGTTCACCATGGCTCTATTTATCAAAAATATGTGGTCGTGAAGGCTATATATGATTTAATATTTTGTGTATTTAGTGGAAGTAGTGGTGATAGCGCCGATGACGGTGAGTGTACGTAGGTAGTTTAATAGTAGTAGCGCCAGCTTCAAGAACAGGGTGGAAATGTGTTTTCCATAACAGCCATGCGACACTTACGTTTTAGGCCTACTACTATTTATTTCTAAAACATTTACATCAAGTCGACGTTTTATTGAATTGTGTTGAGTTTATTTTTGAGTTTGATTATATTGTATTTACTATGTAGTATCGTGCTAAAATGACAGAAGTACTCTCTAAAGTTGAAATGAAATCTGCAAAGGACATATTACTTGTTGCCAGTGCAGTGTCTATTGTAACAAATGCATCTGATGAGATCTCTAATACAGCATTGGTAAGTTGTACACCATTACTTTTGTCAAGCAATGAAACGTTAAAAATAGGCCTCCGTAGAGAACATCAGCGTTAGTGTAAAAACAAAAAGCAAATAGTCTCGACAGTCCTTGAATAATTATGTTCTACCAAACAGGTCACCAATTACCTAACATCAACTTTACGCTTCCGGGTTGATAAAAAAAGTACTACCACGCCACCACGCGATAGCGGGAGCCCTATTTTACGTTCTTTTGAAAGACGCCCTGTAGAGTTCGTGGTAGTACTTTTTTGAGATAGGAATTTCGTTCCAACGAAATGCCGAGTGTTGGGACCGTTGCAGTTACATTATACTCTTTGATTTGTTGTATTTTCTTTTTAGGATACAGGAGTTGCACTTGTTACAGACATGGTATCTGGCCTTTCGGCGTTCAGTGAAGAAATTGACCAAAACACGTTGACTGAAGCAGGAGCCAACGTAATAGGTGTTTTAGGCAATATCTTGGAGGTTAGTTATGACGTCAATGACGTATATTTTTTTTAAAAGTTATGACGTCAATAACGTTTAATTTGTTTAGGTCATTTCAAATCAAAGGTCATTTTCAGGACGTCAATAGTCATGGATACTCGTACGTCTCACAAGGTTTTGTTGGACCTTAGCTTACTTGTGGAAAACCGTTATCCTCTACAATCGATTCAGATTTCTAACGTATTTTGAATTTTTAATAATGATTTCTTTATTTATATACATATTAGGGTTCAGCCCAGTCTATGGACAACCCGCTTACCACTGCCAACAGATATATATGTAAGTTGATTTTTGTTATTATTCGTTTCAAGCTCATCAATTGTATAGTTTGACACACAAGTTTAGATAGGACTGTATAGCAGCCATAGCGCCAAAAACTAATATTAGATTGGGTACCAAGTCAGTTTGCATGGTGTACGTCCATGAAAGTAAATCTAACATTATCTTTCCGGGTGGCAAAAGGACAGTGTCAAAGACGGTTTTATTAAATATAAGAAACTCATAACGATGCTATTTTATTATTCAGCTCCTTCCCCGTCGGCTGCCTCATCCACAACCGCAGGTACAACATCTGATCCGGAAGCACAGAAGGAGAGAAGTGAAAGGGTAGGCCTACCGAATGTTGCATTTCCAATTATTTTTGAAAACAATGTTAATATTACCTAAGTTTGATTCTTGCACCCCACCCCCCACCCACCAACACACACACACACACGAGATAATGACCTACATACGTCAACAACACCACAAAGAGTCACAAATTTGAAGGGAAAAAAAATCACAATTTTTTATTTTTCCATATTTATTTTGTTTATACATTGATTATTTTGTAGGCACGGAACACGGTAAATACATTGATGGAGAATATTCACAACATTTCAAAAACACTTTCTCAAAACAAGCTTCCTGGTGAACCAGCAACGTCTGTCACTACTCCAAAGATTACGCTTCAGCTAAAAAAAGATTTTGCCTACATGTTTAGCAATGAGACAACTGAAGAAGGATGGAGTAGCTTTGAAGTCGGAAGCTGGTGCGGCGGAATAAAGCCTAAAAATGACTGCGATCCAAATGTTGTAATGAATCGCCAAAGCATGAGTTCATTTAAAAATCCTTTTAACTTTGATGAGTCTTCTGAATACATCCCCGAGACGGCTGCCGCAATGACACTTGTTTTTAGGAATGAATTTAACGAAGATATTCCGGTGTCAGATACGCCAGTAGACATCGAGATATTCTGTCCTCGCAGGGGGACGCCCGTGCCAGAGCTTTTGAATTATACTGATTTTAATAAAAGTTCTTATATTTGTCACAGCATTGAAATCCTGCATAATAAGACGTCACTGATGTTTGACTTTCGTCCACACCAATCGTCAATATATTATGCAACTATGCTAAAATACGAAACCAAACCAAACTTAACAGATTATGACCATATTTGGTTTTTTGGATTCAACGAATCTGGTAAAATGTTATAATTGATATTTTAATTGTATTTTCCTAACATTACACAAGTTATTTATACTCACCATTTGCAACATAAACGAATGCTCTAGCCTCTTTTTCAAGAAAAGCGGATGGCGCATCGGTTCAGGGTTTCGAAACTCGCTTGTGTCCCTGACACTTTATTTACGGTACCTCTCTCTACCCAAGAGCATAAATGGGTGCTTGGTAGGATGTTGTGGCATTTAATGTACTAGTTTTGTGGCCAAATAATAATAGGCCTATTATTATTATTACGAAAAGTAAAGGAATATGAAAGAAATTAAGCCATTACCTTAATCAAGAGTTAAATTTACTAACATCCCACTGTGATAGGAATAAAATTCAATTATAAGAGTAAACTTACACTTAGCAAATTGGCACTGTTGTGTATATTTTTAATTATCTATTAAAAATAAGTATAATTATTAGGAGAAACAAAGGTGACTTAACATGAATCATATAATTAAACTGCTATGTTCTCACATCCTAGGGTTCATTGACAGTAACACAGATGGTGTTTACTCGGTTTTTCTACCGGACTCGTACATTGACTACAATACTGGTTACTATTACTTCTGCCTGGCTGAAGTGACCCCTTTGCCTCAAGATTACGAAATTCCTGAAACTGATTCCGAAATTCCTGAAACTGATTCCGAAATTCCTGAAACTGATCCGAGTGTTGATGATAATATTGAGATCTATAATGTTAGCAACATTTATGTGCAACTGAACAATGTAACGTTCAACTACTCGTTAGTCCTTTCTACATCCGGCTGCAGATATTGGGATTTATCTCAAAGTGCTTGGTCATCTGAAGGATGCAGGGTAATTTTTTGCAAGTTTGTAGGTTTTCGGCAACACCTCGCTGCTGGAAACAATCCGCTGCCTTCAAAGGACGCCGTTTAATCTTAAATTCAAACAGTCCTCCTCCTCCTCCTCCTCCTCCTCCTCCTCCTTCTTCTCTCCCTCCTCATTATTATTATTATTATTATTATTATTATTATTATTTATTTATTTATTTAGGCAAAAGATACAATATACAAAATATAATACAAATCAGAAAAAATCAAACGAACATAAAATTAACAAGTGCATTTCATAGACCATAGTCATTATCTTCCAGGAAAGTACGAAATCAGCCTAAACCACTGTACAAAATATGTGTGTACCTTCAACTAATTACTAATCAATATTAGGGCTAATTTCATCCAAATTGAAGGCTTTTGCTTTTAAAACCATAAGCATAGTTTCTTTATTATTCATATTTTAATTTTTTTTAAATTTTTTTTTTTACTATTTTTACTTATTTTATCCAAAAATATGTTTCCTTAGTATAAGCTTATATCGTTCAATAGTGCCTTTTCATTGTTCTTGTCATTGTATATTTTCCTCTAGGTTGGACCTGAGACGAATGTGTCAACCACACAGTGCTTTTGTAACCATCTGACCTCATTTGCGAGCTCATGGTTTGTCCCTCCAGCTCATCTGGATTTCGACTACATCTTTGCAAATACAGGCTTTTTGGATAACATCACAATCTATTGCACTATGATTGCTATCTACACTATCTTCATCCTCATATTTATTTGGGCAAGAAGGAAAGATAAAAAAGATATACTTAAGGTAAGAATGCTATTAGTTATACCTATAATAAATTTACAATCATATTCAGATATATTGTTTTTATTATTGTTGTTGCAATGAAGCACCGGATACAATAGAATGTACTGGCATACAAGGCACAGTACAGTCTGGCTCCTGGTTAAAAATGAGCTCGTGCAGATTCAGCAGCCCACAAGAGTCTGCTGACGCCATTTGATTATACAGTTAAAAAAGAAATTATAATAATAATTAATTTCCTATATGACAGCAATCCAATTAGGCTGACTGAAAATGGATGATATAATATTGCGATATATTTTTTTTTCAGCTGACTAATTTAGAAATGATATTTATCTTTTAAGCTTGGTGTGACTCCTTTACCTGACAATTCACCTGTTGATAGGTATTTTTATGAAATAACAGTATTGACGGGACAGAGAAAGGCTGCCGGAACCGACTCAAAGGTATTGCCTCGATGGGATAATTGGTATTCGGATTTTGCTGAAAATTCTTCTGGGAATTATTTGGATCTTGTTGGTTTAATTGATGATGATGATGATGATGATGATGATAATGATGATGACAATTAAACCATCATCATCATCATCATCATCATCATCATCATCATCATCATCATCATCATCATCATCATCATCATCATCATAATTATTATTATTATACTGTGTTGTAGAGATCAGTAAAATAATGAATTGTTCAGCTAAGTCCCGCTCTTTGAAAAGTGTTTGCTAAAGTACTAATACTGACTTCCTTATTTGGTTAATTCATGCATTTGTGTTAATAATTGAATTCTTGATCAGGAGTGGCGCCGGGGTTTTCCCGACCGGGGGGGGGGCGAGGTCCCCGACGGGGGGAGGACGCGATGCCCCCGACGAGGGGTCAGGTTTTCCCGACGAAAGCAAAGTGGGCGTGGTCGAGCTTCATTTAAAAGGTTACGAAAGTGGTCCAGGAGGCGAAGCCCCAGAAAATTTTTGTAAGTTTAGGGGTTTCAAAGGCTTATTTAATCGATTTTAGAGTCTGTTAATATGTAGAAAATACATATATTTTTTTCTCCCGACGAATTGTGCTTTTCTCCCCGACAAGAGGGGAGGGAGCTCTCCCCAACGGGGGGCCCTGCCAACCCCCGACCCCCACTGGCGCCACCCCTGTTATTGATAGGTAAATACGGAAATGAGAACATTCTTTCATTCTACTTTTTTTTTGACAGGTGAGTTTTATTTTATCTGGAGAAGATAATGAAACTGGCGTACGTGTTTTCGACGATGACCAACGCAAAATTCTACGACGAGGGGGCGTGGACAGGTTTTTGATGTCCGTCTGTCGGTAAGATTTTGTTATATTTTAAAATTTCTGGATAATAACTGAAAATATAAAAAGAAAACATTAAAACAAACTTAATATAACATATAGAAAAATTTTTATTTTATTTTACTTACTAATAAAAATTTAAATTGTTAGTAAAAGTAGTAATAGTAAAAACAAAAATAGAGAGGTACATTGCGGATTGTACAGACGGGGGGATTATACACCTGAGCCACAAGAAAATTTATGATTATGTCACCTCCAGTTGGCCGGAAAATGCACTCTCAGACTTAAAATTTTAATATAATTTTTAATTAATTTTCTTCATTTCTGTTCATTTTTTTTTTAAATATGTGGGTGTAGGGGGGGGGACGCCGGGTCGAGTGGGGCCTCCTGGAATTCACCACTGACTGGCATACCTGCATGAATATGTCGTTTATATCTTAAAGGCCGCTGGGGTCACTAAACTACATGCGCATATGGCACGATAACGGTGGAAAGGGCAAGATGCAAGGATGGTACCTAAAGTACATTGTGATCAAAGATCTTCAGCAACGCAAACGCTTTTATTTCATCGTAAACCGATGGTTCTCAGTTGTAGAAGACGATGGTCAGGTATTGTAATTTTCACAATAATTCTGAATCTGAAAGATAGTAATATCAACCGATATTCTTATACTTCCTCTTAATTTTTACCTCCACCAATGAGGTTATGTACCGTATTTACTACTGTCTGTCAGTCCATCTCTTGGCAAGATTACGCAAAAACTAACTGATCATCATAATTATTGAGTGGAGAATGATACATAATAATTGAAGAAAGACGCCATTCAATTTTCGGATAGAAAGGTCAGAGAACAAGGTCAAAGTGACGGAAATTCAATTATTATTATTATTATTATTATTATTTTATGGAATCGCCTTTCGAATGCAGGCAGCACTCAAGAAAGTAATGTACCTGAATAGGACGGGCGATTCCATTATTTTCTTGAGGGTATGTGCAGTTTTGCTAAATATTACACGGCCTGCTTATTGTTGGTATTCAGGCACAGGGTGGAAATACATTGTACTAATTTCTCCGATTGATATTCTTATAGTATATTATAATGTAATTATTTTTTCGATTGTTTTTAAGATTGAGCGACTTATTGCTGTTGCCGGAAAGGATGAAATGCAGGAGTTTGGTCACGTGTTTACCAGCCATACGCGCAAAAACCTAAATGATGGGCAT
Source organism: Anneissia japonica (assembly GCF_011630105.1). NCBI lineage: Eukaryota > Metazoa > Echinodermata > Crinoidea > Comatulida > Comatulidae > Anneissia > Anneissia japonica. The sequence continues at coordinate 137,322 of NW_022702858.1, read as the reverse complement.
CTATGGTTCTCGGTTCTTTCTCGTCCAGCTGGCAGCCGATTCACTCGCATGCAAAGGGCTGGATGCTGTCTAATGGCATTGTGGCTAGAAATGCTTGTCGATATCATGCTTTACAAAGTGAGGCCTCCAGCTGGTTCTGAGAATCCCGTCAAAATTGGACCTGTTACGATCACGCCAGCTTCGGTAACTTTACATTTTTTGTATATCTTGCATACGGAATATAATTAACTGTACATCAATATATATTTATTGCACAAATAGAGTTAATGAGGGAAAAAGCGTTAACAATTAAGTTTCCCTTATTTAGGGTATATCAACCGAATATGTGGAATTGCTCCGTAATAGGGTTTGCATGCACAGTACTGGCCATTAACTAAAAAACGATGATAGATTATTTTAGTTTAAATCGATGTAAGCTTGGAGATTTCCGCTAAGCCCCGCCCCTTGGATATTGTTGCTAAGGTCCCACAAGCAATTATGATAAAACGTGTTAAAAATACGCGAACACGTGCGTTTGTGGGACGTGTATTTGTGAGACGCGCGCGTATTCCTAGCGCTGTTCTGATTAGTCAGTTGTTAAGTTTGATTGACACTCCAGAAAGGTCTATTATTACGGTAATTGAGAATTACACATAAAATCAATGCGACACTATTTGACATGCTTATTTCTCCACTCATTTTAGAAGAACTACAAAAAGTGTATTGATCCTTGAAAATATAATAAATGAATTATTGTTTTTACAGGTTATGATCGGCATCGAATCAAACTTAATTGTGTTTCCTGTCAGTTTACTGGTCATCAACTTCTTTCGTAAATCACGTCCAAGGAAAAAACGTAAATCTCGAATCATGGAAGCATGCGACAGGCAGGCAAAGGCTTTCCGGACGAATAAATTGAACAGAGATTCTGTGGTAAGCCCTCGTGTACGGTATTCATTCAGTCACTCATACTGGTTTTTCAATGTGGTGTTAGATGGTCGTCTATTGCCGTTTTTTCCATATATATATATATATAATTTGAATCTTATTTAATATGCTTTCCTGCTGCGACCTATAAGCTTTTCTAGCTTAAACCTGGAACAACTCTACTGAAAAATCGTTGAAGGCTATTATTCATGATTCAAGATAAGAATATAAGAACAAAGTGATATTTGAAATTGGCAAATTCGAAATAAATATATACGTGGCAATAAATTATAGACCAATATTATCATTTTCTTATTTTATTTCTTTATATTTCGATATTGATAAATAACGTTTTCGTAAACGTCATTTTCGTGACACAACTAACAAAAACTTTCGCGAAAGTTATAATAACGTATGTTTGCTGGGTTTTGACGCAAAATAATTAAAATCTTTTTCGATTTTACTGTTTTGCTTTTCATTCAGGGAACGCCTTCTGAAGTCAAGTTCTCTAATTTAGATGGAGTTGTCCTCCGAGAAAAACAAAAGGAAATGTCAGAAACATCGAACAAAATGAAGCACCCAGACGATGCTTCAGTTATCATAACAACTGAGTGTGCGCCAGTTAAGAAAAAGCGTAAAGAGCGTTTTGGTTTTCCCTGGTGGTGTAGAATTATCGCATGGATCCTGGCAATACTGAGTACTGCCGCGGCAACAGTTTTTGTTGTTTTCTACGGAATCCAACTCGGAAATGAAGAAACTTCAGAATGGCTTGCGTCACTCTTCTTCGGCTTCTTTGCGGCAATTTTCGTCACTCAACCAATAAAGGTATTAAAATACATAGGCCTCTCATATAAATAATATAAAACATGCTAATAAAAAAAAATCTAAACTGATTATAACTATAGTTTATATTGAAGAACCTGCTTAAGCTCTGTCCATGTATGCCCATATATAGTCATAATTTGCCTATATATGGTCATGATGTGATGCTATCATGACCATATTTAGACATGTCACACGTTTTTGTCAAATAGATGTTGATAGTCTGAAAAAAGCTCTATAAAACTTAAATAAAAAACAATTAATTAAATATTATAAATATTATTTTCTTAGTCACACTAATCCCTTTTCTTTCTTCACATTATTCAATTAAATTATTCTAAATTACTGAAACAAGTAAAGCATTGATGTATATGTTTTAATCATTATTTCAATTTCTGTTATTTACAGAAATTGTTTTTAACTTTATATTTATTATCTCTATATGTATTAAGTTCAGTATATTCAATTTAATTTCGTTTATTGACAGAAAAACCACAAATTAGGTCGCCCACATTCACATATCGAAACTTAGGTGACCATTGTGACCTTTGACGTAATGTTTACGGTAGTTGGCTTAGAACTTGCAATGGACTAGTCATATTTACAAAGGTTACATATTACACCAACATACATCACTAAACATTCAAATATGTCTGATGATTAGCTCGCAAATGGTTGCTGGTGGTCATTGCTTGTTTGTTTTATTTATTTTAAACCATATTCAATGAATTTAGACTATTCAGATAATTTGATCATTTTGATTCGATCTATGTGCAAAGATATATCCAGACTATCAAATTTTATTTAAAAACAACATGTGACATACCTAAATATGGTCATGAAGACATCACATCATGACTATATATAGGCACGTCATGACCATATATGGACATACGACCGTTTTTTGTCCAAGAAGATTTGATAATCTAGACAGAACATAAGTTCAGTCCACACTATTAAATGTTGTGTGTCAAATTTATGTGATGTGCCCATATATGGGTATGATAAATCGATGAAGTCATATTACACCTAATAAGGACATATTACAAAAATATGCAGTCATTTTAAGTTTTTCAATTACTTTTTTGTGTTTTTTTAAGAGTTTACCACATAAAAAAACGATGCATGTTTCGAGAAAAAGAAATATTGTAATTTTCATTTCGTGTCTTGGTGATCACTATAGGTTATACTTATTGCTGTTTTTATTGCCTGTGTGATGAAAACGCCAGGGGCCGAACAAGAGGAAGATATGGACGGTGATGAAGAAGAATTTTACTTGAAATCTGATGAAGAATGGCTACATTTCCCTGTTGGTAAGTGCCTTACATTACAAACATGCTGTGTATTTACATAACGACGCTACATCAAGATCGTAGTGCTAAAAACTTGTTGTTGAAGAATAAGCTAGAAGTATTATTAGTATAGTAATTACGTTTAGTCTGGTAGTGGAATAATAATAATAGTAGTAGTAGTAGTAGTAGTAGTAGCAGTAGTAGTAGCAGTAGCAGTAGCAGTAGTAGTAGGAGGAGGAGCAGTAGGAGTAGTGTTATCACTATGAAAATTTCATGGGGCCGGCTCCAGACTTTTGTTCTGGGGCTCCAGACTTTTGTCATGGTGATTTTGTTGCTTTTGGGGCCCCAAGGCACCTGTCATAATAAATAAATAAATGAATTGAAATTAAATGATTACCTGAATGTTTAATTTCCATAGAAGCGAAAAGTGGAAAGATAGAATATAAGCCACCAAACCCAGCGGATCTTAAAAGGGCTCGAGAGCAACGTCTCAAAGAAATCAAGATGTTCTCAATCTTTCGTGAAATTTGCTTCTACTCCTTTTTTCTGCTCATCTTAATGGTCGTTAGCTATGGTAATACAAACTCAATGTCGTATGATGTCAAAAACGTTCTTTCGTCAACCTTTCAAGGCCCTTCGCAGGATTACAAAAAGGTATTTAAAGTTTAATTAAAGATGCATTGTCCCAAATAAAATCAACGGATTTTTTTGTCATTTTCAGGGGACAATACATCTTTAAACTTTTATCAAAAATCAAGATAAATTTATTAATAAGGTATATCTCAAACAAATATATATATATATAT
>NW_022702858.1:108317-133117 GCF_011630105.1 Anneissia japonica | reverse complement strand
ATATATATATAGCGATTGTAATTTTTTTTTTCTCAGATTTGTGTAAGCCCCATGAGTTAATCCAAGACGTAATCTTTCATTGTAATGATAAATATTCAGTCGGGGATTCAGATACTTCTGATTATGGAGCGGAGTGGACACCTTACAACGTAACACGCGAAGTTCCAGAATTCATGTACACAACCTGGGAAGAGCTAGACAGTTATCCGTTCCTCGGACGTCACGGGCTTTACAGCGGAGGAGGATACGTTATCAGGCTTGCTGAAGATATTGAGACAGTTCAGAGTCGAATAGACCAAGTACATCGTCAGCATTGGATAGACAAACACACCCGTGCAGTTTTTGTTGAGTTTTCAGTCTACAATCCAGAGGTTAATCTGTTCGGAGTCGTCAACATGTTCGTGGAGTTTCTTCCAACTGGATCTCTTATACCATACGAACGCATTGACGTTATACATCTTTTAAGAACGTTTACCGGTTTCTCAATGTTTGTTATACTCAGCGAAGGAGTTTTCATCGGCTTTTTAGTATTTTTCATCTTCAAGGAAGTCAACAACTTTCGAAGAGAGGGAAAAGCGTACTTTTACAAATTCTGGAACTGGATTGAATTTTTGATCATCGCAATATCTGTGGCTGCAGTGGTTCTCTACTTCTATCGTCATTACGTCACTAAAGAAATTGTTAACAAGGTCAAGATACAGGGCAGTAAGAAGTACATCAAATTGCAGTACGTTGCCAACTGGAACGAGGTCTTTATGTACATGTTGGGAACTGTCGTTTTTCTGGCAACCACAAAGTTTCTGAAGTTGTTGCGATTCAACCGCAGAATGGCATTATTATCAAGCACGTTGGGGGCGTGCGCAAAGGATCTTTTTTATTTTGGAATAATGTTCTTTATTATCTTCTTTGCATTTGTATCAATTTTCTATCAGCTGTTTGTGGCCGATCTTTTTGACTTTTCTGGTATAGTTTACACAATGGAAAGTCTTATGGGTACGCTGCTTGGTGCCTTCGATTTTCAAAGTATTAGTTCAGCCAGCGGTCTCCTTGGTTCTATTTTCTTCTTCTTATACATAGCATTTATGCCATTTCTCCTAATTAATATGTTCATCACTATTCTTAACGAGGCATTTACAGAAGTAAAGCATGACATTGATCAAACGGCCAACGATTACGAGATGGTTGATTTTATCATGCGTTATTTTAAATGTTTGATTGGCATGAACAAATCCCGTGACTTACTTCATGAAAACAACAAAGATGTTGACAACCAGCCTACAAGTGAAATTGACGAAAAGATTTCAGATTTTCCAAATAAAGTTGATCATCTGTTAGACACAATTGCTAAAGTTTACTTTGACGCCGAGAAAACTGATGATATGATTACGAAGATGGGTGGAAATGATAAACCAAACTTAAAGAAGAAGCAAAACATCATAAATTTTGTAGCTTAGATAATAATCTGCCACTTATTCAAACAATTTTAGCCCAAACTCAAATTTAATATATTCAGGATTAAATATTTTTAAAATCTTAGTTTGGTTATAACGTTTCCTTCAATTTATTCAACGTTAATATAGCGTTACCTATTTCACAAAGCACCTATATAGATAAGTTTCAACATTAAAAACAATTAATATCGAGTATATTCACAATATAAACATTTAATGTAAAAATAGTATTGTTATATGAGAATGTGATAGATATGTATAAATCGACGAAAGGGCATTATCCCCATAGACAAAAATATACAATAAAAGATTAATGTAGTGTTTTTAATTCTACCAATACTGAGTCGTTTTATAGAGTAAGATAATGAACCCAATTTGTACCCGTACATCAGGCGGCATATCGTTTGGCAGAACGGTTTAGCGGAAAGTGTATTTTAATAGTTCAAAGGCAGATTAAAACTAAACTAATGGAAACAGATCCAATACCTTGATTTAAGTAAAATAAATATCTTTTATAATGCACTGCGATTTATTAATATTTATGGTAGAATTGTACTTTCTTCGATTCAACAGCAGAATGGCATTATTATCAAGCACATTGGGGGCGTGCGCAAAGGATCTTTTTTATTTTGGAATAATGTTCTTTATTATCTTCTTTGCATTTGTATTAATTTTCTATCAGCTGTTTGTGGCCGATCTTTTTGACTTTTCTGGTATAGTTTACACAATGGAAAGTCTTATTGGTACGCTGCTTGGTACCTTCGATTTTCAAAGTATTAGTTCAGCCAGCGGTCTTCTTGGTTCTATTTTCTTCTTCTTATACATAGCATTTATGCCATTTCTCCTAATTATTATGTTCATCACTATTCTTAACGAGGCATTTACAGAAGTAAATCATGACATTGATCAAACGGCCAACGATTACGAGATGGTTGATTTTATCATGCGTTATTTTAAATGTTTGATTGGCATGAACAAAGCCCATGACTTTCTTTATGAAAACAACAAAGATGTTGACAACCAGCCTACAAGTGAAATTGACGAAAAGATTTCAGATTTTCTAAATAAAGGTGATCATCTGTTAGACACAATTGCTAAAGTTTACTTTGACGTCGAGAAAACTGATGATATGATTACGAAGATGGGTGGAAATGATAAACCAAACTAAAAGAAGAAGCAAAACATCATAAATTTTGTAGCTTAGATAATAATCTGCCACTTATTCAAACAATTTTAGCCCAAACTCAAATTTAATATATTCAGGATTAAATATTTTTAAAATCTTAGTTTGGTTATAACGTTTCCTTCAATTTATTCAACGTTAATATAGCGTTACCTATTTCACAAAGCACCTATATAGATAAGTTTCAACAATAAAAACAATTAATATCGAGTATATTCACAATATAAACATTTAATGTAAAAAATAGTATTGTTATATGAGAATGTGATAGATATGTATAAATCGACGAAAGGGCATTATCCCCATAGACAAAAATATACAATAAAAGATTAATGTATTGTTTTTAATTCTACCAATACTGAGTCGTTTTATAGAGTAAGATACCCATTGTGTACCGTACATCAGGCGGCATATCGTTTGGCAGAACGGTTTAGCGGAAAGTGTATTTTATTAGTTCAAAGGCAGATTAAAACTAAACTAATGGAAACAGATCCAATACCTTGATTTAAGTAAAATAAATATCTTTCATAATGCACTACGATTTATTAATATTTATGGTAGAATTGTACTTTCTTTCAACAACACTTAAAGAGGAAAAAATGATATGACAGAAAAAAGGTTGTTTGAGGATAAAATGGGGAACGGTTCTGCAGTTCTACCAAAACATTTTTCTTCCGGAGCCTGACTTTAAGGTGAAGTAAACAATTATAATGCTATTCGTGTCAATACTTTCATAATTGCAAATGTTGAAATATTTTAGAGGATAATTAAGGTAGTGTACGTCTTTTGAAAAAGTGCTAATACAAGATCAAATCATTTGGTAATAAAGTTGAATTAACATTTTGCATATTTTAACGCAATGGACAAATCACAACATGTTGTTTATGTATGTTCACGCTGCTGTTTAGAAACAATAGGTAGATTTCGCAACATTTCAAAAACGTGAAAACGATAACGGTTACGTAATCATCTTTTAGTCAATCCATTCCATACAGAGCACCTGTCACAATGTAGGCGATCCATGGTTTTTAAAATGAATGTTATAGACACGAATCACGATAATGAAGATGACGTTATCGTTTTCGTATTGCGAAATCCACCGAATATCCAAGGGTTGGGCTTGGCGGAAAGGTCAATTATAAGCTGTGTGTGCTATGTACTGAGAAGAGTTTTGTAAAAAATGCATACATTAACAATATTGCATTCTAGAAAATCGGCGGAAGGACTTAAGAACGGTCATAAAAATAGAGGCATAGAAACAAGGGCAATATGGACTGAAAATTGTATTCATTTTTATTATAGTATATTTATTACCTGTATATTCATTGTAAATGTATACGATACACGTGTAGATGCTTTATTTAGGAAATTCCCCACCTAGGCCTAAGCTATATGAATATTTTAATAAATTCACCTAGTCTATGTTTATGATGTCTTCTGTCAATGATTTAACAGGAACTAACTGCGCCCTACATTCGTCAGCCGGCGCAATTCTATTTAGAACGCAACGCCATGAGATGACGGACACGCAATGGATGGTCTTTTTAATGACGATCCGTTCATACTGCCACTGACAGCCAGCAGGCGGCGTGGCGTAGTTTAGTGCTCACAGATAAGCGGAGTTGGGGTCGTCGTTGGTCATTTAATACGATTGGTCATATAATATGGCTTGGTCACTTAATATGGCTTGGTCACTTAATATTGCTTGTTCACTTAATACGGCTTGGTCACTAATACGGCTTAGTCACTTAATATGGCTTTGGTAACTTAATACACTTGGTCACTTAATACGGCTTAATCACTTAATATCCTGTTCACTTAATCATTTAATATGGACTGGTCAATTAATATGGCTTGATCATTTAATACGGCTTGGTCATTAATACAGCTTTGGTCACTTATTACGGCTTGGTAATTTTATACGACTTGGTCACTTAATATGGCTTGGTAATTTAATATGGCCTGGTCACTTAATATTGCTTGGTCTTAATATGGCCTGGTCACTGATTATGGCTTGGGTCATTTAATGTGGCTTGGTCATTAATACAGCTTGGTCGCTTAAACTTGGTCACTTAATACGACTTAATCATTAAATTTCGACAAAAACCATGAGTTTAGTATACCCTTTGTGATTTTTTTCCCCAAATTTAGCGAGGTCACCTAATTTGGCGTGGTCACCAAATTGCGCAGACCTAACCAAATTTGTTAATCTAGTTCTTTTTCCGGGTGTCCATGAAATGAAGACCAAAGACCCAAAAACGAAGACCCTTATATTTTCTCTTTTATGTTCATGATAATACACCAGCTGTCTCAAAATCAAAATTACGGGATTATTTGGACGTCTGTGAAAATGCGAAGGGCCTTCGTTTTATAAACACCTTATATGGGTGTCTACAAAACGAAGACCTACAATTATTTCTCAATTAGGGCCTATCTTGTTAAAGGTATTTAAAAATCATCATAAAGTACTGCTAAGTACCTCTTTCATCATTTCATCTGAATGGAAATGAAGAATATCAAGAAATTATCAAGGCGCTTTTGAAGCCACAAGAAACAAAGACAAAAAAAAAAACGAAGGGGGCGGGGGAGTGCCCACCCCCGATTTTGAGATATCGTCGCCGTCACTACTGTGTAAACGCAGGTACCTCGGCGTCAGTTTGCTAGGCTCCGGTAGCTTCCACCAAGGATAAAAGCCTATGGCTCCCCTACCGTGCACTGCTAAGTTGGCGGCGCTATCTTAAGTAAGGAGGTGCGATGATGATTTAAATATAAAGCCCCTTGCCCTGTGTGACCTAACAGACACTACAATACATGGAATTTGAATAAAAAAATACCTCCCCTGTGTGATGTACTAATAAATGCACAGAGCACGTGCAGATGATTTAAACACAAAGTCCTCCCCCACCCCGTATAGATACTAATAAACGCTACAAGAATTGCAAGACGTGATACGAGCCCCACCCCCAACCCGTGTTACAAAATTCTGGATCTGCCCCTGTGGTTAATTATGAAATCCCTTCTCTCTGTTTACCAATAAAAACAAGACATAATAATGACTACATATGATATGATTTAAATACAAAACATCTCTCGGCTTCCTGAATGATCTACCAATAAATTCTTACAAGACGTGATTACAGCTTTCCTCTGCATAAGAACTATGAGACAGGTGAAAGACGAACTTTCTCTCCTTCACCAATAAACCCTACAAGACAGGCGATTGAAGATGGTATTGTTATTTTAAGTCTTTTTCAGTACCTATATTTCCAACAGTCATGACAGGCGGTTGTTATTCGAGTCCTCATCTACCGCCCTCTCTACTCAGTCGTTTTTACGGCGTAAGCACTACCAACGTAATGTACATTTTTTCGTCGCTAATTCGAAATTTTTTATTATGTTGTAAATACAGTAAACCTTTTTGTGTCTTTTAATGACCTATTTTTTCTATAGAGTTAAAAAGTATAAAATGGCTATAAATGAAACTTTGGAAAATATAATTTATTTTTAACCTTTTACAATCGTTATCACCATAATCCATAGTTGTAAAACATAGCTTTGGTCATATAACATACTATCAAATTGTATCGTGTTCAACTCTTATGTTCCGTCACATTTTATGTGACGCTTTTTGGATGAAATTTGACAGTGTAGACAAAGCTTAAAGCAGTTGCGTTACTAATGTGTCCGAGTTTTACACTGGGGTCGCGCGTATGACCTTAATTTTAAACTATTTCTATGAACATCCTCTACTTGCTGTTTGTTCATGCTTTGTTTCAAACTTGCAGTGACGTATCTAGGGGTACATGGGGTGTGCGAACGCGAGGCCGGGGTGTATGCCTCTCCAAAAATTACTCGCGCCCCTTCCCCCAGTCGCTTTCTAAAAAAAGTAGTTAAAAATCACCTTATCTTGCAAGTTCGCGCCCCTCAACTGATCATGTAGCCCCTTCACACATTTTAACTGCCCACCCCCTCCACCAATGAGCACCCTCACTTCAAGACTCCTAGATACACTACACCACTGCAAACTATTAATCTGCTTGTTGTGATGAGGACTCCGCTGAAAATCAGCTTCGATGAGTGGGACATCCTCTTGAAATATAAATAAAGACGGAAAAAAGGTGGGGTACGGAGCGACCACCCGTTCACAACCATTGTACTATTTTCATATTAAAAAAAAGTTTCAGTAACATTCGATTTGACATTGAATGGGAAACAAGACACTTTTGACAAGTGGTCGGTTAAAGCCTGGTTTCCATACAATCGCTACACGCCATCGCCGACAGCTTTCGGTAATAGTGATTGGTCGGTCGAATCAAGAGGCCTTTCCGACTGCGTCGAAGACTGCTACTCAGTACAACGATTGCAATAATTTTAAGGACCCCATGCTTAAGAGAGGTGGTCAATTATTATTATAATAATAATAATTATTATTATTATTATTATTATTATTATTATTATTATTATTATTATTATTATTATTATTATTAATATTAATATTAATATTAATATTAATATTATTATTATTATTATTATTAATATTAATATTAATATTATTATTATTATTATTATTATTAATATTAATATTATTATTATTATTATTATTATTATTAATATTATTATTATTATTATTATTAGGAGGAGAAGGAGGATCAACTGTGATTTTAAAAATTAAGTAATTTGACCTGTTAATCTTGTAAATAATTTTAATTTTATATTTCAAAATTGAATATATGTACATTTTGAGATTGGTATTGGTTAATCATTGTACAGTATTATTGAATTTAAATATCTAAATTTTAAGTAATTGTAAATAGTAATTGTATCTTTAATAGTGAATACACAATTTCTAATTAATTTCAATGATGTTAATTGTATTAATTATATTTTTATATCTTGCCATTTAATTTATTGTCTTTTCCATATTGTAGATATTGAATTAAAATTTTTAATTGATCTGTATTGTATTGTAATAATTTGGAATCATTGTATATTATAGTTAGATAATTAATATTATTTTTGACTGAATTTGTATTTTTTTATTATTTTGATTATGTAGTTAATAAAAGTATATTTTTATAGTCTTTCTATATAATACTTTTGTAATATCATTGTATAATGTTGCCTATTTTATATTGTATTTTATCATCATTTTATGTAAAGCGCATTGAACAGAAATCAGAAAATACGCTATATAAATAAATATTATTATTTTATTAGCAATAGGCCTATAATAAAACCAATTATCATATTTGAAAACAGTCTTGTATGTATATATATAGTCATGATGTGCCTATATATGGTGAAGATGTGCCTATATTATGATCATGATGTCATGTTATCATGACCATATTTGGACATATGTCAAATGTTTTACGATATAGGTGTGTAGAGCCCACAAGTGTAAAAATTTCCATTTTTACCTCAAATGTCAGAACATGTCAACCGCAAATGTAAACATTCATTCTAACATAAGTTATTTTCAGATGTATGGGTATGTAATGTGTATGTGTGGGTGAAGTTTTCCTCATCATTAAAATCTTATATTAAAATACCCTAATTAACTGCTTTCAGTAGAGCAGCTAAAGGCCAACTCAGACAGCGTCGTACGACGCAGCCCGACGCGATTTGTTGTCGCGTCGGGTCTGTGTGAGTTGAACGCAGACGCGATGGTGTGCGTCAGGGGCAGTCGCGTAGTAGAATATTAAACGTGTTTAATATTTCTCACGACGGCTTAAGACTGTCCCCGACGATAAATCGGGTCGGGCTGTGTCGGCCGATGCTGTCTGAGTTGGCCTTAAGGGACCCAGCTGTATCATCCTTATTACCAAAGCATGAAACTAGGCACAAAATATCTTTGATATGTGTAGATCAAAAAAAACAAATTTTGTGGCAAGTTTCTGACGCCTACAATGGCCAAATTTTTTAGAATAAATTCATTTATCTTTGCAATGGAAAGTCGTAGAGATTTACTATTGGTCTCAAGTTGTTCGGAACATGCATGTTTATAGTTGTTCTAATGCAACATTTTGTCCAAAATATGTAATGCACGAAAAAGCGTTTTACATCATGAAAAAGTAAAAATAAATATAAATAAACAAAAATACGAAAATGTGACTAAACAAAATGAATACATAATCTCTGGGGCTATACGTCACCACCCTAGCCTAATGTCGGACCCCTACCTAGATCAGTGTTACGCAACCAGTGGTCAATGTACCACGTGGTGGTCTACCGAAAATTATTACTGGTCCGTCAAATTCTAAGGGTTCCGGTGGGTGGCCCTAGGGAAATGTAAGTAGTCCGCCAAATTTCGAGTGGTTTGCCGTCGTATGGCCTATAAAAAATTCACAAAAAAAATACTAATTTAATTTGACATTACTTTCACACTTAGGCGTATCACGTCTTAGACGTGTCACGAGTAGTAGTACTGAAATGGTGGGCAGTAATCTATATCGGTATTTTGTAAATAAGCATGGTGGGCAGTGCAGCCGGGTGCAAAGTTAATTTGCCATTGAAGTTGGTAGACCCAATCTTGACGGTATGGTAAACAATTACATTAAGCTTGGAATGGAACATTAACCTGGAAAAAATTCAAAGGAAATTTGCAGAATACTATAATTATAAAGTTTTATTACGATGAAAATATTGTTTGATCGTGTCTTTTTAACGTCTGAATCTGAATAACTAAAAAAACGAACAACATGCAGCTGTTTGTTTCTCAGTGCAGTATTGCAGTAGGCCCCTATGCTCCAGTCTGAAACGATCAACATTGAAGGAAGTGCAGTGAGTTGATTGTGTTCATTTTCTCATGACAACAGGCATTATTTCATACTGTTAAATCCTTTTAGTAGTCAGTATTTTATCTTTAAATTAATAAGGAGTATACAGTACAGTCAATTATTCATAAAGATTCCGGCTCTGTTATTGGTCAACATATTAAATATTTTTAATAGAAAAATATTCATGAAAACAATTAGGGTTGCCAAGGTTGATGAGCTAAGATATAGCATCACCAATAGGAGGGATGGGTTAAAAAATGGGGTGTGGGGGTGTGTGTGTATGTACGTAGATGAATATATATGTGTATGTGTACGTGTATACATTAGTGTAAAATATATAATAAAATAATAATTTCTGTGAGGAAAGAGATAACAAGCTAAAAAAGAAAGTGTAAAAAATTTGATGATAAATTATAATAGAAAAGAAGGAATTATTTTAAAAATTAAAAATCATGTTTGCTTCCAAATGGTTTAAAATTAAGTACTTGGAAAAAGCAAGGCTAATTGAAAAAAAATGTAACACAATAATGTTGAAAAGTATCAGTAAAGAAACGAAATGTTGATATTTAGTTTTTTTAAAATAATAATCATTTTATTATTAAAAACTGCTTGCGTAAAGATTATTATTTTAGTTGTATTTAAAAAAAAAAAAAAAAACATACGATGAGATAATACTGTATACTGAGCAAATCAGTAAAAAATAGAAATTGGTACTGTACTAACCAGTTTAATACAATAATTGATTGTATCATATTTCTTTTTAATGTTGTAACTGTGGAATTGAATGTTAGAATATAGGTGACATTTGTCACTAAAAATGATAATAAAAAATAAGATCACAGAAAGAAAAAAAAAACAATAATAATAATAATAATAATGATAATGATAATGATAATGATAATGATAATAATAATAATAATAATAATAATAATAATAACAATAATAATAATGATAATAATAATAATACAGCACTAAACTAAAAATTATTATTTTAGTTGTATTTTTTTTTTAAACATACCATGAGATAATACTGTATACTGAGCAAATCAGTAAAAAATACAAATTGGTACTGTACTAACCAGTTTAATACAATAACTGATTGTATCATATTTCTTTTTAATGTTGTAACTGTGGAATTGAATGTTAGAATATAGGTGACATTTGTCACAGAAAGAAAAAAAAACAATAATGATAATGATAATGATAATGATAATGATAATGATAATAATAATAATAATAACAATAATAATAATGATAATAATAATAATACAGTACTAAACTAAAAAAGTCTATGGCACCATATTTTTAATACCTAAATGCGGCGATCTTGAATACACGCCGCTCTGTCTTTGAAGCCTCCAATTATTATATAGGTGCTGCGGCCGTTATTGAATCATTTACGGTAATATTGATGTGTCTACTTTTAAGTACGTCAAATTTAAGCATCAGCATAGTATAACGTATCATCAATACAATCATTCTTATAATTGTTATAATAATATTGCAATAATAATATTTTTATATAACTATAATGAATTGCAACAATCACGAAAGAAATTTATAGCTGATTTGAGATTGACGATTTCCTAAATATTTATTTAAGCCTGCAGTAGCTAAGATGTGAAAACAGCCAGTCAAGTAGTGATTACAACAAATATGGAGAATGTTTATGAGATAATGAAGCCTTTTCAGAAAAATCAATAGCAATCAAGATCGCCTGTTTTAAAGTGCAGCGATGGCGAGGTTTAATTAAGATGCATTGCAATCTCTATCGGTGGCTGGTCTTTGCTAAAGTGTTGTAAGATCGCCAGTAGGTAGCTTTCGATTGCAGAACGCGGTAGAGCGTAGAATGTAATAACGTCACTAATGATTTGTCTACACTATCAAATTTTATGTTGACAAAAAAATGCGATGTGCCCATATATGGGTACGATGACGTCCTATCGCATATCATCAAATTGTATCAAAAAAGGTGAACGTGCTCAACACTTATGTTCCATCACATTTCATGTGACGCTTTTTTTTAAAATGAAATTTAATAGTGTAGACAAAGCTTAAGACGTCATGGGGAATCGAGAACGTTAAGTTACGTTGGGCAGAGAACGTAGGACGGTTACGCATGAGTGAATCTGTTCCTATAGTTAAACCAGAGAACAGTGAAATGTTTAGTTAACGATTGCAACCGAAGTATACAAACGTCATTGGACTGTCGTACCACAGCAAATAAAAAATACAATACCTATCATTATATATAAAACACTCTTATTGGAGGTAATATCTGCAAGGTAGGGTGGATGGTGCTACTGAAGAATAGAGGTCACGGAATCACCGTACTAAATCAAACAATTACTGAATAATAAAGCCTGCTGTAAAATTGTTGGTCCCTACCTTCAAGGAATTAATCAGCATGTTAATTCCATTTTACTTAATTCTTAAAACAGAATGAGTTTTACATCAGAATAGTTACAAAATGTAAGAAGACAACGAAAAAGAGGAATACATTCCAATTCAAATTAACTTTAAAAAAAAAAACCTCCAAAAAGGAGTGCACATCAGGATAAAATATAACAAAGCTTACAAAGAAAGTACAAAACAGAACAGAGTAAATAAAAAAATAAGAAACAATGCACCAAATTGGCACCCAAACCGAAGTATGTGGGTTACATCGTCACCGCGCGCCACAGGAGATTTATGTTCATATACCCGGGTTATAAATTATAATGGGTCAATTATTGATCTTAACCAATAATTATATAGTATGATGTGTATAAGAGCATCTAGATGTGTATAAGAGACAGTATATATATCGATTATATTGTATCAATTTAAAATCTTGAAACAAGACCATAATGTAAAACAAGGTGTAATATCTATCCCGAGCGGTTATATGGTAATGTGGTGTCATCGATGACGCGGCGTGACCACAATCCTCACTATATACCCATTTTTGTCTGTATTTACAAGTATTATTGCTATATTTGTATCTTTGGCTGTAACCGTACATTTTAATGTTCAATCTTTCTTTAGTACCGTAACACGGTATGGTGTTATTCTACTATGAACATTGTTTTAACCTAAATAATTTAATATAAACATGCCAATATAGTCTCCAAAGAATAATACAATTTCACAACATTGTTTATACTGTAGGCCTACCAATGAATTATGAATTATGTAAGTTTCCGCGTACACAAGTTTCCATGGAAGATGAAATGAATCAATGATTTATTAAACATAATTACATGCTGCTCTGCTTGAGGTGAAACACGACAATAAAGAAAAACGAATTAAGTAGAGGGCAAAATATGATGACGCACGAATTAGCTTCAGGTAACCATAGGAACCAAAACACAATTATCTAAAGAAGATTCATTTCTAGTAATAAAGAGGTTTCGGGATTTTGATGAAAAGTTGTATTTTCTGGAGTTGTAATATCTATCCTGACTATCCGTCAAAATATGCCATGGCAACCATGCGAAACCATGGTAACCAAGATATTTGGAAGTATTTGGAGTGTAAATGAGCTTAACTCTTTAAAACTCTATCCACACTATAAAATTTTATATAAAAAAAGTCAATGTTTTGCGAATGTATGATATTACATCACAATGGCATATGGATGTTACATTACAACTTCATATATGGGCAGATTCTGTCATAAAATTGATAGGTATTCATAGAGCTTTACAGTGTAACGATCGAATTGTGATTTGCACTGTCTGCCAAAAAAATGGGAAAAATCTCTAAAAATAATTTCAAATTTGGAATATTAACTTATTTAAATACAGTATATCAAATAATTTATTTGATAACTTCCAACTATTAACAAACCAAAAAAAAACGTTCGCTGAATTTTAGAGAAAGATCCATGAATTGATTACTGGTCAATTTAATAGTCATGTAAAAGAATAAAGGAAATGTAATTTTAACTGTCTATTTTTAGACATGGTCCTTACACTTTCTGAACGCGTCTTCGCGTGCGTTCTTCGTCGCGTTGCCGTCGCGTCGCTGTCGCACGCAGCGAGTAACCGGCTTAGTGCATAGCACGCTTCGGTGGTCTAGAGCTGCTGCCAACGCTGGCGATCTCTTGCCAAATTGATAACGTCCACTGTACAGGTGGTGGTACACAAGCTTTTTATTCTGTCCAAAAACTTATTATTATATGTTAATATCAATTATGATTATAATCACCTTATCAATAGTTATTACAGATATTAAAGTGAGGGGTATTAAAGATTTTATTGTATTAAAGTATCCGCAGTTAATTAAGCTCGATGTAGAATGTGCGTCAGACACTGTAAATAAAAAATACTTTAAATAATTTACGTATTGCTATTTTTCAAATTAAAAGTTGTTCCTCAGCTAAAGCAGATAATATCTGGGCTTAGTTATCGCTTGGCTACTGTATATTTCAATTGGTTTTCAATACCCTTTGTGTAATTTGCTTTTTTTTTTACGAATTAGAGTACTCAACGAAAACCCATAATATTCTGTCGAATAATACGAAGTTGGCATGTCGTATTGTAGCTAGTAATCAAGTATTCATTTAATAGGTCTAATAATAGTACGCCTAATGATGATGGTGATGATAATAATGATGACGATGATGATTATGATAATGAAGAGGAGAATGATGATGATGATAATAATAATAATAATAAAGTAAGAACTTATATAGCGCCATTTAAAAAACCGAAGTAATTGTCAGTGGCGCTTCATGTTATTGTTGGAATAAGTGCGTTTTGAGTGATTTTTTAAATAAAGGAATTGATGCTGATTTTTTAATGTGAAGTGGTAGTGCGTTCCAGAGAGTGGCTGCAGCAAGCGAAAATGATCTGTGTCAGAAGGTCTTAGTGTTGGTGCGAGGGACAGAAATTAAATTGAGATCAGATGAACGTAGGGAACGGCCAGGCACATATTTGGGAAGAAGTTGATTAATGTATGCGGGTTGATTGAGAGTCAGTGACTTATAAGTCAGAAAAAGGATTTTATATTGAATTCTGGCATGATGAATTACGATTTTATATTGAATTCTGGATGATGAATTACGATGACGATGAAGATGATGACGGTGATGGTGGTGATGATGATTATAATTAGTAGGAGGATAATAATGATGATGATTAATTACGATGACGATGGTGGTGATGATGATGAAGATAACGATAATGATTATGATGACGACAAATATTATAAAGATAATAATAATAAAAAATAATTTGTATTTGCATTCCGATTTTATAGCAGTACCTGTATCTTATTTTAGAGAATACATCAAAATCTTTACAGATATTTAGTTCTCGATTAGTGCTTATTATTCATTTAAATTACCTGTTTTTGTTCGTATTCTGGTTATTTCGTGTTTATTACAAGTTTATTCCTACGACATCCTTTCATATTTCCCTATTGCATGCGATACACTCGAAACCCTGCAAATTAAGTATGTCTTTTGTTCGAATGCCATCAGCGATACAACCATATCATTAGTATTTAATAACCATCACCGTATAATACCGTTCATGTCTCCCTTCGCTATAAAACGTGTATCGAACGCAATTGATGAATGGTACTTCTAACCATAAATAAAATGCCTCCATAAACGTGGCTGGCAACAGAAATTGGCGGTTGTCATTAGCTGAAGCGCAGAGCACGGAAGTAGGTGCATTGTTCCGATGCGATCAGGTATGATCATTTTTTATTAATACCTTAATAACAGCAACTTGAAATTGTCTTCCGAAACCGTATCGACCAAAAATTATCAAAATCGTACACGTTTATTGCTCGATATGCGCATGCGTTTCTCATTAACGTTACAAATAAGAAAATTGCATAGACCTGTTGAAAACCGTTGAACAGTTTGACAGTCGCGACAAATGACATGACTACAAAGTTGCACGTTAGTTTACGAAACCGTCAGACAACATAATCACATTTTACGCGCTGGACTTAGCAGACGATGCCAATGTTGCTTTATACGTATTTAAAAATACATCGTTAATATGCGTTGACTTTTGGTTATATTATTGCCAATATGGACTGGTGT
The DNA here is from genome assembly GCF_011630105.1 of Anneissia japonica. NCBI lineage: Eukaryota > Metazoa > Echinodermata > Crinoidea > Comatulida > Comatulidae > Anneissia > Anneissia japonica. The sequence goes on along the minus strand of NW_022702858.1, from coordinate 117,661 downwards.
AGTTCAACCGTTTTTCTACTGTTTCTTAATACTGTAAGTAACCATATTTAAATTCATTTTAACTTGAAATTATTACTGCTGACGGACTGGTAGTCAAATATATATTATTAGCTTTAATAAAAAAAATTAAAAAAAAATTTCTATTCTACAAGCTTTGATGTGTATAATAATGGTGTACAAATAATCTAAATAATAATAGTAATTATAATAGTGATTTTTTTGAAGGTCTTCTGTGCGCTTAACATTACGACATTGGTAATTTGATTGAACAGTTTCGCATAATGTTGAAGCTAATAATAATTAAGTGCATTCAAAAGTGCGAGTTTCACCAGAAACGCACGCTTTGAATAAACACCCTTCTAATAAATACCCCCACTAGAGCCTCATTTGGAATAAACATCCCTCGAATAAACGTTGATCCCGAGGCTTCATTTTTTTCCTCGCGAATAAACGCACCCTAAATAACTGTAAACAAATCTAATGAAAGCAACCATCATTCTCAACACAGTCTTATTACATTTCTATCCTTGCTGGGATCAATAATGATCGAACAATGACACATTTTGATTAGAAACGTAATTTGTTTTTACACCAAAAAAATAAAAATAATTTGTGAGGCCTATTACACTAAATTGGACCCCCAAAATAAATAACCATGAGGCTACGTAACTTTGTATGTTACAGGTAGGTAATAGATATAGTTTGATAGATAGAATAGATAAATAATATACAGTGTTCAAATATAGAAGCAATGTTCAAATGTAACTTCATATGTTCCTATTTTCCAACACATTTAATTTATTATTATTTATCTATTTGATTCCATTATGTTTAGTATTCGGAAAGGAAATAACGTCAATATATTATTGACATTACTAAGAGGGTTAATTTCATATTATTTAGAGTTACTAGCCCATCATGCTTCAGGGTTAGAAAAACAGAATTTAAATCTATTTGGAATGTTCATTGTTTCACTTCGAAGTTACAGGATGTGGATATTTAAAGATGAACAGTTACCAACCGCCTCGCATCGTGCAGGACTGTTCTGCATTTCAATGTAATTTTGGATGAAACACGCATTTTGCAGAAACACATGCGTGATCATAAATTTGTCAGTCATTTTAGCAGAAGTCTCGGCTTGATAACGAATTATCACGAATTCAGGGAAAATGTACTTAAAATTAAAATTGGTTTTATTAAAATATTAAAACGGGCATGCAGTATTTGAGTCACTAGAGAGCTTTCATTATTTCGTCCGAAAATCAATTCACTGAGAGCCTAGAGTCGCCTGCGGTCTTGCGCGTTCATTGTCACAACCAACAGTAAATGCGGTTGACAGTTACGGTAGTTTTTTATTATCAAACACGCACGCAGTCAGGTAAGCACGGTGAATACTTAATTCACTCTGATGCGTTACTAAAAAATGATCAGTACAGGTATGCCTATTCATTTTTTTAAAAATTAATTAAATTAAATGCTTGTGTACATAATTCGGGTGCTGCAATTGAAACTCAATAAATTGTACGTGGCTTTATTAAAAATATTTTTTGGTTATGTCCCCGGTATTGTCAATAAAAAACACTCCCTGAAATCGTTTTTACTCGCCCCCCCCACCCCACCCACTCCCCCAGACTTGGCTTTTCTTAATTCATACCATTCATTCCCCTAGCCATATTCCCCCATTTAAACATGTCTTTCGATACTTTAAACATGTTTTTATGTCTTCATTATTTGCTATACATAGGCCTAGTAATGCATTGTCAATTTTAATTATTGAAATGTACGGAACTACCGTGGCTTTTCAAAGACGCAACCGGAAGAAATCATAGGATCCAAGCGGTAAAAACTTGAGGAATAAAACTTACTAGTCCTAAGGCACTGTATTTATTCATGTATTATTAAAGACTTATATTACTATTGTTGAAATAACAATGAAATAATGTATTCGTTGGGATTTGTCTAGCATATGCAGTGCTAATTTATTTTTAATGTGCAGATGCAAAATTCCCAATAAATTCACTGCGGGAGATTGTATTTTTTTCATAAATATTTAAAAATTGTCTTCGTGTGGGAGTACCAAATGCTGTTAATAAATTATAATGGCTCTTTCGCTAAGCTCCGCCCCTTGGATATTGTTGCTAAGGTCCCGCAAACGACAGCGCTAAAAAACATACACAAACAAAACAAGTGCCTTTGTGGGACAACACGTCTGCTTGTCTCACACGCGCCTGTTCCTGGCCATGTTCTGATTGGTCGGTCGTTAATTTTGATTGATACTCCTGAAAGGTTCGTTGTATTGATACATTTCTTTATTGTGAGTCTGCTTCTATCACGCTTTGAATTTATTATACTATTTTTTTGACTCATTTTAATGAGTACGTCACATCGTCTCGAAATATGCCTTCACATAATGTTATTATACATATCTACTGGCAAACGAATTACAGTTCGCCCTCAAAATCAAGACCACATTTGGGATCTGTAAATGTGGGGTGGTCTCGGGGTAAGGTCTCCATTTTAGAGGGTTAGTTTAATGTTAATAGATTGGATTTGGTTCTTTGAAAAAGAGTCTCGAATTAGAGGGGTCTAACATTAAAAGGTGCACTGTACTGTACAATAAGGATCATGAACACATATGTCTAGCGGATTTACATAAGGTAGGCCTAGGTTTCGATCAGTTCCAAAAATTACGCTAAATTGTGGCGTTTCCTTAGCATCTGATGTAATCATGTTTAGAAATAGGCTCCCAGCCGGATCTGATGTAAACATGTTTGGAAATAGGCTCCCAGTCTGATGTAAACATGTTGAGAAATAGGCTCCCGGTCGGATCATGCGGCTACACTTATAATGATTAGGCCTACTTTGTCTACTTTTAACTCATCCATGCTTTCTGTACTTGCAATTCACTGTGAATACCTGTACAAGTATATACCGGATTGTTTTTTAGTGAACTTTCTAGGGCAGGTCTTATTTAGTTTAGCATCTTTGTGTGTTGGCAATTCACTTGCTTAAATAGGACAGGTCTTATTTAGCATGGCATCATTTCGTAAACTTTTTTTCACTTTTATATTTAGCTCACGACCATCCCATCATTCCTCCACCGGAAGATCAATTACCAGACGATTCAAAGTGTCTACTACCCTTGCCCTTTCTTGTTAAGAGTTTGAATATTTTTAGGTCAGTCTTTGTAACACTCTAACATGTAGTGGGTTCCTATATAATTTACAATATTTGTGTCTTCATGGGTAAATATACTTTTTGTAATGCGCTACTCATGGGTATAATACGTCAATCATGGGTATAATGCGTCACTCATGAGTGTAATGCGTCTCGAGTTGGTGCTCGATATATTTGTGGTTCTGAATGCGCTGTATGTACAATAGCAGAGGAGTGGAGATATTTATAATACTTTGTGTCATTATCATAATTATTATTAATATCATTTATTATCATCATCATTATTATAATTATATTAATACAATAATTATTTTCATTAATATTTACTTATTTTTAACAAATTAACGGGATTACCATCATCATCATTTTTATCTTATTATTAATATTGTTATACAGGTTTTCCTCTAATTAAATATTTTCCCAATTATTATTAATATCATTTATTATCATCATCATTATTATAATTACTATTATAACAATCATTATTTTCATTTTATTTATTTATTTTTAACGAATTACCAGTATTACCATCATCATTATCTTTTTATTTTATTATAAATACTATCATACATCCTCTAATTAAAGATTCTTCCGATTAAAGACCACTTTTTTGTGGAAAGAATTAACAAATGTATTAACTTTATCATTCTATTTAGAGACCAAAGCTGCTAAAGACCATGGAAATCCATTTATAATCAGATATATATATACATACACACATATGTATACATATAATAATAATAATATATATACACACATATATATTATATATATTTCCTTCGAATACAGAACATAGACATACCGCAACGGTATTCAATCATTAACGTTTTTGACAATATACAATACGATATTTATTGGATAACACGTCTTTTATATACAGTGGCACTCGTAAGACAATCCTAACGGTGCATTTAAAGACGAACAAAATATATTTAGTCAAAAAGCAACAAAAAAAATTAATGAACTTCTTAACTAAATAAAAAGAAATTAGTATATTGCACATACAAAAAAACTACTTGTTTTATTATTCTTTATAATTTATTATTATTATTATTATTATTTATTTATTTATTTATTTATTTATTTATTTATTTATTTATTTATTTATTTATTTATTTATTTATTATGTATTATTCTATATAATTCACATAATACCACTCATTATTGTATTCTTCAAATATAAAATAAGTAATCACACCATTCAAATACATCGTTACGGATGGACACGTTTCCAAAACTTTCGAATTTACTTCCCAAAAAAATACTCTTAGCTGGTTCCTCATAAGTTTTATTTGCAAGATTAATATATACTACAAAAAGAGTGTGGATTGTTATCGTTATTAAAAAAAAAATAGAAATAGAATAGAATAGAATATATATATATATATATATATATATATATATATATATAAAATATATAATATATATTATATTAATTTATTATATATATTGTAATAATTTACTTGTAATTTGTAATTCTTTGTCAGATTCCTCTTCTATTACGTTTTAATTTACATATTATAATTTGTATAATACAAGTCATTAATGGTCTAGCTGACCTTCTGCCAAATAATTGAAATATCGACCAGCAAAAATCACAGGACAATTAAAAAAAAAAAACAGCGAAAGTGGGAGCGTTACGGATCCGGACAAAAAGAATTTGCTGTTTCTAATTTTCCCAACTTACCAGACATTTTTATCGAGGGAAGTGAGAGTTGACATATTTTTCATGGCTAAAATAAGTTATTTTACTGGTCTATAAATGAGAGTTAGTTGGGTTACCAAATAATTTATAGTCCTTGAGTAATTAACGAAAGAAAACGTTAAGGATGGACAATTTTTGTGTTACGGACAGACTCTTTTTTTGCAACAGCATCCCAACGATTATTACAAATGATTATTTTAATTTTTTTTTAAATGGATTGTTGCAACCTCTTTGATAATGTTTTGTTTATAAAATAGTTTATTATTAAACAAATGTACAGCAAATAAGCTGACATTCTTCATAACATACAACCCTATTTAATTTCAATACTTTTAAATAAAATAAATAATTAAACGAAATAACTTAAATAAATAAAACTTGACATTTTCATTAATAAGTTGATTGAATCTCTAGCTTTAAAAAATGATATTGGGATATAATATTTGATCAAAGTAACAAAGTACCGTATGTTACAAGCTAGATAACTACCATGCCGTTCGACTCCTTATACTTTTTAATCAACGATTTATTTCATTGTATATATTTCTGTGTTTTATATTTTTAATGTCATGTTTTTATGATGCTTGTAATGTCGAGATGAATTGCCCCATGTGGGATTATTAAAGATTGATTGATTGATAATATGTCCGTCCATAACAACAAATGTATTCTTCTCTAATTAAAATTTTAATTATTTATAATAAAAATTTTTGTCAACAATAACAATATAAATGGTCAAGGAGTTCAATATGAACTGAAAAAATGTTGTGAACTTGAAGCATGAAAAAACATTACACCTAATTGCGTTGTGGACGGATAACCCATTGTCTCCATGGTTTTTGAGTTATGATTTATGCGCTGTTCGTTTAAAGTAGTATGCATGGTCACCGAACTCGCCATAGTCAATATGAGACATCAACATTTTAAACTAACCTATTGTTAGTGTGTCAGTCAGGAGGAATCAACATGTACACTAAACACGTCCAATCATTCCATGACAAGTCAGAATTAACAAACACTACGACGTTTATTGTTATTTAGCTAAGTTCAGGTTATATTTGCGTTTATAAGCGCTAATGTATCCTTGTATGTTTTCTCCCTAGATAACTTGGCAACCGGCTACCAGCGCCAACTGTAAGTAATCAATATTTCTTAAATGATATCTCCTTTATTTTTAATGTAGTTGTAGATTGCCGTTTACGTAGGTTTGTTTTTGTTTCATACAAAGTATTTGATATTGTCAATATATGTAATTATATCATCGATAATGTTAATTCTTGTTTTGTCGAAGCTGTAGAGTATAAACGGGTGTTAGTTTCAACATAAAGCTATGTCCACACTATCAAATTTGACAAAAAAAAAAGGGGAAAAAAAAACACTTCTGTATACCTATATATAGTCATGCTATATATAGCCATGATGTCATCATGTCACATGATTTTTTTTTCTTTATAATTTGAACAGAGCTTTACTCGATTCTTTCGAGATCTTGGTTTATCTTGTGGTAGAAAATTCTAACTTAGGCCTTGGACATAGCGATTTTTATAACTAAATTCATGATTAGCTATGTTATGTGTGACAGCAAGGCAATTTTTGATATTTTTGCCTATAACAACGTTCATGACCAACACCTTATGAGCGTCACTGTGCCATAATGGACTTTCTTGACAACGTTACAACAGCATTACAATCTAAATCAAGTTTTTGTTTTTTTTTTATAGAATCGATTAAAATTTTTTCATACTTCCTGAGTAAACAAATAGACAGGTCTGTCGAATTGAACCAAATTGATGGAAAACACGACACATTTTAAGAAAAGAACTAAGTACGGGAAGATATCCTTACGTTTCATTATAGCTGAATTGGATCATAATTTCTTATACAATTGCAAAACGTTCGGCGTTTTCCCTAAAGTAATATTATAATAATAAAACAATAGGCTTACATATGAATCAAGTAAGCCTACCCCAATGTGATAATTAATTAATACTATAGTGATAATAATGCGAAAGGTAATAAAAACATATTTAAACCTAAGGGGAACTTAGACAATGGAGAAATTAGAGAACAATTTAAAAAAAACGACTTTTAGGTGAAAATAACTTCACGTTAAGTCCAACTTAGCGCATATTATTATTACCATTACTATTATCATTATTATTATTATTATTATTATTATTATTATTATTATTATTATTATTATTATTATTATTATTGTTATTCATATTATTATTATTATTATTGTTATTCATATTATTATTATTACTGTTGTTGTTTTCATATTACAATATTATTATTATTATTATAAATATTATTATTATTAATATATAATATCATCAATGCATGAAATTTGTCAAAATTGCTAGTAAGAACAGAGTTTTAATACATTTGCTATAGCTCTCGCGTTCTAAAAAATAGCCATGAAGCCCAATTAATATTAATCATTGTTGTGATTATCAATAAATATACAGATTGAAGGCATATAGACTTTTCTAAAAATTCTAGATCTTTTATTTAATGTGAGGTTATAGAAATAGTAAGTTGCGTTAATTGAGAAAGTATAGATTTTTCTATAAAAATTAAATCGATGAAAAGATAATTACGAACGATATTCATTGGTAAAATTACGGTTGTCGATATGGTTGTCATGGAAATAAAACTGAAGGCCCTCTTGCAAAATGTTATCATAACAATATAAACTTTCTTAAATACAATATTCGTGATGCTAATTATCATCATAATATTTTATGATCCTTTTGAAAATTTTTACTATAAAAAATATTGTTCATTATCAAATGCTTATCACAATATGTCTTAAAGTTCAATTTTTCGTTATTGGCCTGTATTTTCATTAAATGAATCATTAAATTGTACATTTGGGCTTAACCATGTGTCATAGTATTACGCCCACTCAAATTACTAAAAATACCCAGGTTTAGATTCAACCTAATATATGGGCCTAAAAGACTACAATCCTCCTAAGCTTATAAATATCTTTCTAAGACGCAATGACGTCATGTGAGGCATATTTATTGTTGCAGTAGTATACTCGCAAGCCAAGTATCAATATTGCAAGTTCAAATTCGCAATTACCTTTTTAATACAATATTCGTGATGGCAATTACCGTTTGAATAGTCAATTCAATTCAATTCAACAAAACATTTATTTTCTTCCAAATGCACTTAGAAAAACAAAATTACAAATGCAAAATACAAAAATTGGAAGAAGGCCAGGTCCCGAGAAGTTGTTTGCAAAAACAAACATCTTGTGATGGGCAGGCCTGAAAAAAATAAAAAAATAAATGATAAATAAAATAAATGAATAAATAAATAAAAAAAAAAAATAAATATATAAAGAAAAAAGAAGAGAAAGCAGCTCAAAACAAAACAGCACGACGAATTTCAACCTCAGAAAGTTTAATAATTTGAGATTAAGTGTTTTTTCAGTTTATTAGAAAAGGCTCTGGCAGAAACAGCATTGGTAATTGAGAATGGTAGATTGTTCCAATTAGAGGGGCCCGTATATCTAATGTTATGTTGGAAATAGTTTGTGTTGTGATAAGGGATATGAATATCAGTTCTAGAACGCGTATAATAATTGTGAAAAGAGGAATTAGACATAAACATGTTACTTAAATGCTTGGGAAGGATTTATTTATTGAGAAAAGAAGACATCTAAAAAGAGTTAGAGAATATAGAATCTGTTTGGTTTGTGATATTGGAGAAATAGAGGAGGAATTAAACTTTTTATTTAGCTGCCCTTTATAATAATCTTAGAGATAAATACATATTAAAAATCAAAATATATATATTTAAACCGTGTACTACATGTACATTTAGAAATGAAAAAGAATTAAGATTGCTTGCAATATATATTGAAAAATGTTTTAGTTTAAGAAATGAACGTCTAAAGGAAATTAGTAATATTGATTTTGTTATTTAATACGGGCCGAAGGCCAAAATTACGAAATGAAGAAATAAAGAAAGAAATTCGAGAGCGGCGCGTACCGAGAAAACAAAATCAGGTTTGGTACTGCGCTTATTGGAGAGCGGCGCGTTTTTTTTTAGTATTTACGGTATATTTACCGATTAAGCTCTGTCCACACTACCAAAAATCTGTTGTATGCCCAAATATAGACATGATGTGTCTATATATGGTCATGATGTGATGTCATCATGACCACAAGAAACTGTTGTATGCCCAAATATAGACATGATGTGTCTATATATGGTCATGGTTTGATGTCATCATGACCACAAAAAACTTTTGCATGCCCAAATATAGACATGATGTGCCTACATATGGTCATGGTGTGATGTCATCATGACCACAAAAAACTGTTGCATGCCCAAATATAGACATGATGTGCCTATATATGGTCATGGTGTGATGTCATCATGACCACAAAAAACTGTTGTATGCCCAATTATAGACATGATGTGTCTATATATGGTCATGGTG
>NW_022702858.1:107525-108036 GCF_011630105.1 Anneissia japonica | reverse complement strand
CGATATAACGTGTTCTGAGTACTTATGCAATAAAATAAGATATGTCTTAAAGTACTTATGCAAAGAAATATAAATATTTTGATTTTTAATAGGTGTTTATCTCTAAGATTATTATATAAAGGGCAGCTAAATAAAAATGGTTATCGATAAAAGTCTTATGATCTTATAAAAGTTGTTGTGTTTTCTGGTTCTTAAATTGATTTCAATTGCCGCATGGCCAAGGCACTTTACGTACCTTTGTCTCTCTCCACACGCGATTATAAATGGGATCTAATCGGATGATGTGGCAATGAATGTATCAGTCTGTATCGGCGTCAAATTACAATCGCTACTAGAAATACTTTTTAAAGGGGTGGAGGGTGTTGCACTTTGTGCTGCTTTGATTGTAGATGCAATGACCAGGGGTAATATTAACAACATCGCCCATGGAAAAAGGCGTAGTTTCATATATGTATGTATATATATATATATATATATATATATATTATATATATATATGTATATATATATA
>NW_022702858.1:100774-107466 GCF_011630105.1 Anneissia japonica | reverse complement strand
TATATATATGTATATATATATACATATATATATATATATATGTACGTATATACGTGTATGTATATATATGTATATGTATAATGTATATATATATATATGTATATGTATATATATATATACATATGTATATATAAATATGTGTGTGTGTGTGTGTGACACGTTTTTGTTGATTCAAGCTTTCGGGCTTGTTCAAATCGATAAAAACATGTGCATTATTACTATCTTACGGACAAAGTAGGTCTACCGTGTAATCATTATATCTACATGGATAGTATTTTTGCTTGAATTAATTCTGTTAAATGGAATAGTACCGTATTTAAACGTAAAATAGCAATATGGTATTTACATATTACAAAGACAATTTGAGAAACTCACCAAATCAACTGAGCTCTATCGATGGTTTTTAGTAGACCTCTTTAGTACTATTTGTAGAGTCCTTCTTGGATTTAAAACATGGTGTTTTATGAAATTGAGTAGAGTAGCCCTTTATTTTTTCATAATAACAATTACAACAAACCTAAAGTCAGACGGGAAAAACAAAAAGCAACCTAAATTGCTGTATAAAAATTCTCAGCTGATTTTCTTTGCCTGATAGTTTATATTACGTAGCGTTTGAATTAGCATATTAAAATGAGGAATCAGAAGAGCGACAGTTTAATGACAGTTTTTAAAGTTCAATGAATAAAGACGGTGCATTGCTCGACTTAACCGATGCTAACCCGAGACATAAACACAGATCTCCGGTTTGGAGCCCCATACTTCGATTTGGGTGCTAACTTGATGCTTTTTGTCTGTTCCTTGCTTATTTATTGTCGAGCGCATAGAGACCTCGTTTATTTTCATCTAATATTATTTATTATTACTCCACATTAGCGCTTGGCTGATATATATCTTTGGCCACCATATTGTTTGAGATCATCAAAGGTTGACTTGCGGAACCCAAATTGTTTAAAATGTATTAAAATAGAACGGATATTTCGATAGCTCCTGCTATCTTTATCAACATTAAAGTATATATATATATATATATATATAATATATAAGATATATATATATATATATAAATGTATATTGATGTAATTTGAAATCTGAAACTACGATTTATTTTTAAAATATTATTATTAATAACACGAACGATGTAAATGATACAGCTGATATAATTATTTTAGCAATATTAGAGAACCGTAATTTAATCTTTGGCCACCATATTGTCTGAGATCATCAAAGGTTGACTTGCGGAACCCAAATTGTTTAAAATGTAATAAAATATAACGAAACTAAACCTTGTATGGATGTATGGTGCATGCATGAATGGTGTATGTTTGTACTGTCTCTTATACACATCTAGATGTGTATAAGAGACAGATATATATATATATAAATGTATATCGATGTAATTTGAAATCTGAAACTACTTTATTTTTAAAATATTATTATTAATAACACGAACGGTGTGAATGATAAAGTTGATATAATTATTTTAGCAATATTAGAGTACCGTAATTTAAGCCAACGCTTATCGTCATAAAATACTATTAAATGAGAAGTTTCATTTGAACGATATTTGCGAACCCAATTTCTCAGTCAAATTAGCCTAATTTTAAAATTACAGTAGCGAAACTTATAACCAATATTATAACAGATATGTAACAGGTTGACGTCACTATCGACAACACACACACTGTATCATTCTTGAAAGCTTTTAGTATAATTCAATTCTATTGTTTAGCTTCAAAATTCAATATTCTGTTAAAAGGCGTTATAATGTTTACGACATAATTTCCTATAATTAAGCACTTGCAGGCTAAGGTCAATAGGCCTAGTCCATCGTAGCTTTGAATACTTACCTCATAAACATCTACACCAGACCTGGGCCTAGCGATAATCAACGTCACCAGATATCTTCCAGTATGAAATTCATCCAAGCTTGAACTGTTTTTCTTCTTTTCAATTCAAAGTAAACTTTAATAATTTCCAATGCTATTGAGTGAAGTGGTATATTGCTTGCAGTGTAAAAGGAGTATAAGAGAGTTGTTGTGTACATAGCCACACGTTTGTCAAACCCTGAACAAGAGAGCAAAAGCACTCGAAATTTTGGTTGGCTAATAAATTTATGTTCTAAGAAGTCACTTACTATCTCTTCTTGTATCAGTATTTATTGGAGTTTCTATTTGACAGTTGAAGATTTGAACAACGAATTTGAAATCACGCTAACTATATTTGAGGGTTCCAGTATGCTTCTTGATGTTGACATGGATGGTGATGCTTTGCCTCAATTTGATATTGGCAGTGAGTTGTTATCATTGGTGGCGACAGGGGATCCAATAAGTCCGACAAGGGTCCGAACCAAAGGGCCACTTGGAGTATAAGGCCTGGTTTCCATACAATCGCACACGCTATCGCGCACAGCTTTCGGTGATGCTGATTGGTCGGTCGAATCTAGAAGCCTGCGCCGCTCGCGTCAGGGACTGCTACGCAGTACAACAACTGCACTGAAAACACTGTAGCGACAATGTAGCGATTTTATGGAAACCAAACTTCAGTCAGGATGCTGGAATAAAATCCCTGGTGGGATTTATGGTTAGCGATTTATGGCTTAGGACCGTCCAAAATTGTACGGTACTTTCAGAACAAAATATTAGGAATTGGAAACACAAATTTTGTTTGAATCTGCAAGATTTTAATCCGACGACATTGTCGTGCCGTCGGAGGAAAGGGGCGGGGTAATCCAAGCTTGGCCGACGGAGGAAATACACCTGACCCCCGCTGTTAATGAATATCATACAATGTATAGGTCTATTGCTAATTGGCATCAGTAGGCCTATTCTAATTAACGTTAAAAAAAAACTAATGTTGCCTAATCACACATAGGCCTTTCACGATTGTGGGCAACAGACCTTCAAGATATATCGCTGATAAATCAAATTTTTAGGGAAAAACATCGAACATTTAAATATCTCAAAACAGTATTATCTTTTTTAAATTTTCTTTGCTCGACTTATTTAATTGCAATCTGAGTAGTTTGTTATAATAATGGACTGGTGAGTGGATTGGCCGAGCGGTTAAGACAGGGGAACCGTGACATACAGCCATAATATTCGGCGCTGGCTCGCCTATGGTTCCGGTGGTGAACAAGTCTTCTCGGATAAGGGCTCTAAACCGTAGGTCCAGTGTACAAAATTGGCTCGAATGCACTATAAAGAACCCAGTAGAATAGGGGGTTACCCTGGTGTACTGGTCCATTAAATTCCCCTTTCTGGCCACAGAAGGATCGTTTACGTCGCGGCCCATATCAGGTATCCATCCTACCTGCGAATCCCTCTACCACGCTACGTAAGCAAGATCATAAACACTACGTAGTGAATCGATAAGAAGAATAATGGCCTTTCTGAAGGGGTGTCTATACAACGAAGACTGAAGACCGAAGAAACAAAAACGAACACCTCTATTTTTTCTCTTTTAGTTTGATGATAATACACCAGGCTGTCACAAAATCAAAATTACGAAATTTGTTGGGCGTCTGTTTGTGAAATTTTCAAGCCGGGTCTTCGTTTTGTAGACACCCTAAATGGGTGTCTACAAAATGTAGACCGAAGACCCGAAAAACGAAGACTTATTATTACGAAGAATTATTTCTCAATTATCTTATTGAAAATATTTCAAAATCTTTATAAAACAGTTGCAAAGTAAAGACAGGGGTCTTCGGTTTTATAGACACACCTTTCTGAAGTGCCAATCATCTAAACAACTGAACAATCAAAATAGTGCCATGAATGCGCGTTCAGGGACTTAGCAACAATATCCAAGGAGTGGGACTTAGCGGAAGGGGTAAATTGTATAACTTCTAATGAAATACTCTTTCATTCATCAATAAAAGAAAAAGATGAAATTGATTTTCTTTTTTTTCAAGAACGTATAGGATCTGTGAATATACAGACATAAGCATTCCTTTAATGTCAAAGGTCACGCATTGAATAAAGGCCCCTCCCCTGCCCATCGACACGTCCCCTTTGAGTCTCATTTTGAAAAACTTTATTTGTCCTTGCAAAATAAAAAAAGAAGGAAATTCCTCTTCCATTGAAATACAAAATACAGTAGAAGATTTAAAAATATAAACTCACAACCACGAAAAACATTACAAGGCCTAGAAACAGCTAAGGTAGACAATAATATAAATGAATAACCTCCATTATGAAAAAAACGTTTACTTTTTCCTCACATAAACGTCCCTTAACTGACTTTAAAATAAACTAATGGAAGCAGCATCATTCTCAATACGTTCTATTAATGTTCTACTCCAGTGGAATTACGTTTATTTCAACCCGATTGGGATCATCAGTCTTTATAATCACGTAATAACACATTTTCACGGTAATTTGTCTATTGTAGTTCCACATTTACAGTGAAATTAAAGGGCGTTTATATGAGTATATTATACGTATCCATTTCACACACAAAAATAAACGCCTCCATCGAATAAACGCAGTTTAAAAACCCTTCTCAACAATAATCGCGTTGATTTGAATATATACCTTCTCACAGATAGGCCTAGAAGCTGACTTGTAAAGTTAAAGTGATCAGTTTGTTTAGGCTGTGCCCAGGGAGTAGCGCCAGGGTTTGCCCGACGGGGAGGGGGAGAGTTCCCCGACGAGGGTACCGATCACTAAGAAGAGAGCATGGCGTATCTAGAAGTCTTGAAATGGGGGACTGATGGGTGGCGCGAAGGTAAAGCGGGGGAGGGCTCGATGATCAGTTGGGGGCGCTAATTCGCAAAATATGGTGATTTTAGGTTCCTAATTTCCTCTTCGTAATTATGTTACATACGGTATCTTTAACACAAATATTTGTAATAATCACTACGTCACGTCATTTTATCTATAGGTCCTGCAATGTACAGCCTTGGTTTTGTTGCTGAGGGAACACGGACAGATTTGGAAGATGGTTCTGATCTTAATTCGGGTTCAACAGTATGGGTACTCCCTGGCTTAGAAATCCTCCAGCCTGGGTATATTTTGTCTGTTGAGGCATATGTAAAAACACCCGGACTAGTGAATTTATTGGTAAGTAAAACATGAGGGGTGTTCACAATTATCAAAATGTTCACAAGTGTACAGCCAGTACACTAGGGGCTTGGGCGGATGCAGGGGGTGGAGACGGTGCGATCGCACCCCCTAAATTTGTATCAAGACAAATAATTGTTGTATTATATTGTTAACATAAATTATTGGTAAGATTTTAAAGGTATGAGAGTGCAAATTTTTTCTATATTACCGTACATAAAACTTATTAATTAGCTCTCTATGGATGTGGAAATAGCTGATAGAAGATCATGAGATTTTTTTGACGCTTTGTTTTGACTATAATAATGATGTGGTGATGATACATTTTACCATTCAAAAGTGTCATTTCTGGTCATCTAGATGTATTTCCTCAAATTTTCTCACCTCAGCTGAGGCTGAGGTGAGAAAATTTGGTGGGGCTATGGTGTATGTGGACTCATGGCTTTGAAGTAGGTAAAGTAAGTACATCAAAGACAATGTTTTTAAGTTTAAGGTACTATGTCCCACCCCCACCCCCAACTTTCAAAACAGATCTGCGCCCTTGCACGCATCCACTACCTCCAAATCCTACCTCATCTCCAGAGAGGAGAGGGTAGACAACTTTGTATACTTTTGCATAAGCATGAAAATTTTAATTCAAAATAGCCTGCAATATTGAGAATAATAGATGACCAATTACAACGCAACCAGGGATATTATTATGCCATCAATTGCAGTTGACATAAAAATGCGCGATGCCTATTTTTAATAACATTTTTGTTTTATTTTATTTTATTTTTTTTTGGTGGGGGTTTCTTAATTCTCAGTTGTACTTGGTAATTAAACTTTTTCGTATTTCAATTGTACTGTAAAGTTTATGCCAATGGTTGGAATTTAAAAATGAAATCAATAACGAATATTTGTCTCGTAGATTTTGAAGCCGATTTGTGCAGGAGGGGGTGATGTGTACTGTCCCCATAACAACGAGTGTGTCACAGAGAGCAGTTGCAACTACGTATTTGATTACCCGTCAAATCCAGAGTACACTGAATATTGTGACGCAAACGGGATATACTGTGCCTTATCAGGGACATGTGAAGATCCCGATAATACGCCAGAGTGCACAGTTAAGAATAACAGGTATGACGAAGCAAGTCCAAGAAATGACTACGAGGTGGTTGCTTCTATACCTGTGACGTTCACCAAAACCAACGCCTACGAATACGTGAAAATACCAATTGCTGGCATCAAAGCGGGAGTTGTTGCGGAAATTGGCTATATAATTGGCTACGAAACTACTTTAGCAGGCATCGGCTGGCAAAATGTCACAAATAATACCATTGAGTACCAATACTCGGCGGTGCCTCACGGCGTTGGAAGTACACTGGCTAAATCGGACGCTACAGCCTTTGAGATTCAGCATTACATCCGGGTGACCACAGTGAAAGAGCTACAGACTCTCATTACGTATACATTTCCAACCTACGGAGACCATCCCATCACAGTTAATGTAACTAATGATTTGGGTTCTGAACAAAAAACTTGCACAGTTACCATTCAACAAAATATAACAGGTATGCCTGCCTTGAACAGGTGCGTTTTATTCTTGTAAAAAGGTAAACAAATATCATAATATATGTAAAGATTTATATA
>NW_022702858.1:88442-100019 GCF_011630105.1 Anneissia japonica | reverse complement strand
TATACATACATATATACACATACATATATACACATACATATACACATACACACATATATAGGCCTACACATACATATACACATACATATATATATATATATGTATGTATATATACATATATATGTACATACATATATACATACATATATATACATACATATATATATACATACATACTCTATACATATATACATATATATACATATATATACACACATATATATATATATATATCATGCCTAAACACGCATACATAGGGCATATACATATCATAAGCATAGTTATGCAGATTATTACATATACATACAAATAATATACAAACACACATACATGTACATATACAAAAATATTACATAGGCCTAAATACATTATTATTTGACATTTGCTATTCACTTCAGGAAACAATACTTTTTTACAGTACAGTACTTGTAGTTGGTTTTGAAGAGTTAATTTTCAATCATTTCAATGTGTTTAGAAGCTTATTGCATTATGCGCTATAAGTGTAACTTATCATCATCATCATCATCATCTTCATCGTTATCGTCATATTTTCCGGTCTCGACATCAGTTACTAGTAGTACGTATTTATTTCAGATTTATTACTGACGATGGATAACCACACTGAAGTTAGGTCTACTGAAGAAGCTACTCTGTTCGTTTGGCTACAACGGGGTATTCCAGCACTTTTGTCGATCGATTGGGGAGATGGCTCTCCAACGGAAGAAGTAGATAGAAATTGTATGTAGTATTTCAAATATTTATTTCAAACTCTATTGCAATCACTATAAATGCAAGATGGGTGTGGATATCAATGTTGTAATTGAATTAAATTTACTCTATTAATTTTAATAGAATATTTATTGTATATGATAATTTCCTAAAAGCATCATATACGTGGTGGATATTTGCAATTTAATGTAAAATACGAAATTAATATTTGTTTTGTTTTTGTCTTTCGTGGGGTTCTCCCACCTTCACCTTTACTTTTTTCTACATGCATTTAGCTGTATAAAGTATATAAAGTAAAAAGTTGCAAATGCCTAAAATCATCAAGAGAAAAAAATGTATTAAGAAAATAGTATATAGGCTATAATATACAAATATTTACTGGGTTGAGGGGCATAATTCGAATTATAGCCCGAGGTGACATGGAGGCTGTACTATTATAGCCTCCAGATATATCACCAAGGGCTATAATTTGAACTATGATTCGATTAAAATCCCAGTATAGTTGTTTTATATACCACTACATAGATTCCCTGTTCTTTGAGTCGTGAAGAAGCCTAGGCTAGGGCAGGCCTAGTAGTAGTAGTAGAACTTCCCGAGCAATTCATTGAGGCCTGCTTTTGATAACTCCGTAAATCACAGTTTGTGGCTTTGAGATACTCTTCAAATATTCGCATACTTAACTTGTTTTTTTCGTATTATGACTGTGCTGAACTCACTCAATACACTTGTTCATGAACCAGTTTGAAACTGGAACACTCTGCAGTTGTTATTCCTAGCCTACCAGTACAGTGTGCCGCTTCCAGGTCAACAAATTAGGTCAAATGTGATGAAATTAGTAGAAGCAAGACGCCATTAAAACAATAGGCTTAGCATAATTTTCTACATCGCGAATTGTGAGAGGGCGAGAGGGTAAAAAGAACAAGACTAATCCTCGCTAGCCGGGCATGGCTGAAACTATTGTCCGGCTTTAACAAATCAAATGCCTGGAATCTATGTAGTCGGTACAGTATATAATACATAATAACAAATATATAAACAAATACCCATATTACATAAGAGAACATGGGAACCTAATTTAAAAAAGTAAAAAAAATGCATATTTATATTAAATTATCGTAAGATATAAAGCTACAAAACGAATAAGAAAAAAATAAAAAAATGATCTTAAAATATAAAGCTCAAAATACAAAATTAACGTTTTGTTATATTACAGACAAATTTGAAAATATAGCTATAATTTGAATAATATAACTAAATAATAATAATAATAATAATAATGATAATTCATAATCAACTTCATTGCAATAGTCCAACAGATTGAGTAATACAAAGTAATACGAACTATTCTAATAGGTATGAAATATAAAACACACAAAACCAACAAGCAGAACTTCAGTGAAGTTGTATAATGTTTGAAATCATTAAATACAACATTAATTATACAAAATGTTATGAAAATACCATTTTCTTATCTGCCATCTCTTAATAAAGTAAGCGTGTCATGATTGCATAGGCCTACAATTTAAATCTTCTTATGTACGTTCTCCAACAGCAACTAGCCCTGACGTGCCAGACAATATTACACACTTATTTAATGCCTCTGGCAACATGACAGTAAAGGTAAACGCAAGTAATCTGTGGAACTGGGAAGTATTTGAATTGGAGATCACAGTTTACAACCCGGTTGATTTAGATGCATATGAAATTACTACAAATAGTCCGCAACCAAATGGATTAAGAGATGTTAAAGGTAAATAACTAATTTTTCATGTTTACTGTAAACCAAACATTTCATTAGTATATCTTCTCAACATCAAATACTGTACATTATTACAATGTAAATCACATCATAGTAAACATAGATGCTACAAACACAAGATAGAACTCTGATATAGCAAAAGTGAAGCGGATAAATACGTCATACATTTCACGCAGATCAAGACGTACGCGGTGCTCTTCTGTTTCCAATACTGTAATTGCAACTAAAGTTTATGTCCGTCCAGCCAACCAGATCCAGACGCACGCGGCGCCCCATTTAATAGGGCGCCGCGTACGACTAGATAAAAAAAAACTTGCGTTAGTACAGTTTATCCATGATGCAATTCGGGGTGATACAATTTTTTTTTCTGTGGAGAGTTCTATCTTGTGAGTCTAGAATATATTTGATGTAAATCACATGACAGTAAAGCTACTTTCACATCGGATCCGAACGGAAATTTGGACTGCGTTTCCGATGCGTTGAACGCCAGTGTCCCTATTCCAACATTCGGATTCGGTCCGAATGCACATTAACATTGATACAGGGAAAGACCTTCACTTCATTAAGATGATAATAAACATTTGAGAAAAATGTATGTCTCCATCTTGATGAACACCCAGGTCCTTCCGATGACCATTCGAATACTCTATCAACTGAGTTATGAGGTGATCCCTGAAAACAAAATATTCAACCATTTCCGACTTAGGCCTACTATAACCATCTACAACTTGGTGTATTATTCGGATATGTTGTATTATGTTGCAAAAATACATAACTGTATTTTACAAGGAATAAATATATTTTCAATGTTGTTCGTTTTGTTATTTATATTACTTATTTGTTTTTAATTTGAAGGCGTTATTACGATCGTAACATCATACACTAACGGTGCTGTAAAGCCAGCAACTTTCGCTGACGTCACAATAACCGGTGGTTATGCATTTGATGAGGTCCTTAAAGACAAGATATATGACATCACATCTGTTGGCGACTCCTGTACTTTAAAAATCGAATTCACGTACCCTGGTGTATACCTCCTCACTTTAAAGTTCGAGAATCCCATCAATAGTGAGGAATATGAAGTCGAGGTATGTTGTCCCTGGTAGCAGGCACAGTAGTAGCTTTCGATTGCGTAACAGCGTGACCCTAACCCGGATGCGCTTATCCTTTATTTATTTTTTGTTTTTGTTTAAGGACTCTGTGTGTCGACATTACGTTAATGCAAAGATACTACGAACATAAGATATCTCTCATTAAAAAAAATGTAGCACCAAAAAGCATGGAGAGAATACAAGGAATGGGGCGCGGTACGTCGGAATATAAAAACTTCTTAGTGATGGAATGGAAACAGCCTGTCTTCAAGAAAGGCTTTTATGAATTGATGTCTGTTGTGAAGCAGAGATCCCATCATTAGCAGAAAGAGAAGGGCGCCGCGTACGTCGGGATGTGCGTAAAGCTTCACTTCTATCACTTCAGAGTCCTATCATATGTTTCTAGTATCTTTAATTATAGATTTTATCGTCGTGGTGCAATCGAACGTCACCTATTCCTATCTGAATTTTAAATCATTGGATGTGCTCTGTGTGTGTGTGTGTGTTTCGATGTGTTTATTAATTGTATTTTTTTTCTTACTTTTTTAAATTTTTTTTTATCTATTCTCTTACTAGGTTTCTCTAAATTATAATATTATAATTTACATATTATTATTATATTATAATATACAGATTCTTGCTCTTACTCTTTTTTAGACAATTAATAATTTCACATTACAATTTCAATGCTGTAATGTTTGTATTCTTGATAATGACGTTTTCAAATAATTATTAACAACAGTATGGATGCTAAATACAAGATAACAAACTCTTAGTTTAAACAACAAAAGGCTGAAATGATTCACTTAAATATTTGTTTTATAATTATATTTGGTGACCTATATATTAACAAATCCACAGAACTCAGAAGAGAGTAGTACAGTTTGCGAAAAACAAAGACAGATACAACAGCTGGCGAAAACTCCCTAATAATATTATTAATGTTTGGTAGAACATTCAGACTTTGTTTTGTTATCTCTACTTTTGATAATGTAGGTTGAGATCCTGGATATTATCTATGGTTTTGAGGTTACACCGCGACATATACCGGTCGAAGAACAATTCAGATCGCCAGAAGATGGCACTTTTATTGATGGCGTTTGGTATATGCCAATTGAAGTACCGGTTTTATTCACAGCAACGGTAGAACAAGGTAGCATTGTGTTATGGCCTGTCCAGACTATCAAATTTTATTTGACAAAATGTGACATGAAAATATGGTCATAATGCCATCACATCATGTATGGGCATCGTGACTGTATATGTGCATACAGCAGTTTGTCTTTGTCAAAGCAAATGTGATAATCTGGTCATAACCACGCACACACCGTTTACGCAGATATTAGGTTAAGTACTCAAACATCTGTCGAAATAATTCTATTTTTCATTATTGAGCTTAAATCAACACCTTATTGGGGAAAAAGATGTTTCTGTATTTGTATTATAATTATATAACACTCTCACATTAAAAGTTACTGTAACCAGCATTAAGATGAGGCGGACAATATATTAAATTTAACCACAACATTTCGTTCACATAGTCAACTTTTACGTAAGTAAACAGTTACCACGAATCTATACAAGTTGAACTAAACAAAATATCCTCAAAAATAACGCCATAACAATGTTGCCTCTAGCAAGAATTTGCCATTAGGTAAAACAAAATACAAAATAATAATAAGAAGAATTTAATAATATTCATTTAAATACTGTATATATATTATACACTCGTATTGAAGAATGACAAGTTTTTTGGTTTGTTTTCTGTTTGTATTGAAGATGGGTTAAAGAGTACACCCGAAACATGTTTACCATTAAATCCTTAGTTCTTCTCTTCAAATGTGTTGTGTTTTTTCATTAATTTACGTCCGTTTGGGTCTATTGTCAAGGAATTTAGTTCGAAAGATTTGCTTATTTGTTTGCTTAGGAAGTACGAGAGGACATCCTTACATTTCATCAACGCAGAACTGGATTATAATTTCTTACATAATTGCAAAACGTTCGGCATTTTTCTGAAATTCATTTAATTTAATAATAATAATAATAATAATAATAATAATAATAATAAAAATAATAAAAATAATAATAATAATAATAATAATAATTATTATTATTATTATTAGGCCTATTATAATTATTATACTTTCCAAAATTATCAGGGAGCTTTACACTAAGCAAAGACTAATTAAAATGCAAATTTGATAAACATAAAAAAAACTAATGTAGATGTCTAAAAATTGAATAAAAACATTATCTTGTATCCCAGGTAACGACATTGCATATACATATGAAGATTTCGGTGATGGAAGTGTTGCAGTAAGTACACGGGAAGAGGTCTACAGCCATAAGTATAGTTCCGTGAGTTTACTTTTCTTTTTTTCTTCTTCTTATCGTGTCTAACACACTTGCTAGATATTTCAGCCAGAGCTGGACACAATTCTAAAACAATCATTGAAAATGAAGCAAAATATCCCAGAAAAGCACAGACCTATAATATATATAATGTTAATTAAGTGACACGTTTAAAAGGTAAACGTGTTTAGGCCCGGCCTAATGTGTTTAAATTTCTGACGTTTTTAGCATTAGATGTGCTTAGGTATAATATGAAAAGCACATTTAATTCTAAACACGTCAAGATCCTAAACACATTAACATCTAAACAAGTTTAGCTTGTAAACCTGTCACCAAAAACGGGACAAGATTGAGTGGAGCTTTGCGTTTGATTCCTCCACGCTAGCATAAAGAAAATGTCACTTGCCATCATAGAGCTATTTAATAATACCTCTATGCTTGCCATGCAAACCAAAGATAATAGAAACACAAGATAGAGTTCTCCACAGAACGCGCAGAATCGGATGACCGGACTCTGGTTATTTACGCTAGGGTATCGTTAATCGAGTGATGTGAACTTGGGCGCGGCGTAGCGAACACTAGTAATATCGCGCAATCACTGGCGTACGGTAATCCAGCAACAGACCCCAGATTAGCGTCAGAGAACTTAAATAGCAGAAGAATGAGCTGCTTTGTGTATTTGTATTAAAATTGATGGAACATCCGCCCTCCTGCGAATGGTGCAAAATTTGACCATTTTACTAAGTGGAAAACTACATGAAACAAACGAACCTGAGCGGCGCTTTTATTATTACTATATAGCGCCGCCGCGCGGACGGGGTAAAATTGCTCTTCGTGTACCCACAATGTATTTCGAACGGATGTTCCACTATATTGGGAAGCTGCTCCTATCTTCACATATTTATTATCTTTGTTAGCGTACGCCAATGATTACGAAGTCACGCATCAGTGATTTTGAACTCAGCCAGGATTTGACCAGTCAATATAAGCCTAGATGTAAACAGAAAAAAAAATGCGCGAATTATGAATACGAATATTTTGCACGAATAACTCTAGCGTTCGTTAATCGGCCAGTCTGGACATCTCGCTAGTTACGCCATGAATTAACGTACGCCCGGCGTTAGATACGCCTGGCGTATCTCTCAAATAAAGTTTTCCTTCATTAGAGGAAAACGAAAGGTGCCGCGTGCGTGTGGATTTACTTAGCAACAGAAGGGCGCCCTGTACGTCTAGACCAAGTAGATAATTTGAATTAATAAAAAGAGAAGGGCGCTGCGTACATCTGGACAAATGCAGGTCATTTTTGCGGTGCGAGTGCTCTATCCTGTGTTTCTACTATTTCTAGTGTCTTTGATGCAAACCGAATGGTCAGCCTCTTGAGAAGCCTAAAAGCCTGTTTATACTAAAAAAAAGGCTAAAAAGCGATTGTTCATATAGAAAACAAAGGAAATAAGAGAAGTTTTTACACTAGGACGATTCGATAACGATTTATCGTGTATACGATAAAAAAATATTTTAACAAATCAAATCAGAAGACGTCATAATCATGGAAAAAACGAAAATCGTTGCTACTACTACGATTTTAATGTTTTTCCATGATTATGACGTCACCTGATTTGATTTGTATTCCTGTATGTTGTTATCGCAAAACTAATAAATCGTTATTGAATCGTTCTAGTGTAAGAACTTCTCTTATTTCGTTTATTTTCTATAT
The DNA here is from genome assembly GCF_011630105.1 of Anneissia japonica. Lineage (NCBI taxonomy): Eukaryota > Metazoa > Echinodermata > Crinoidea > Comatulida > Comatulidae > Anneissia > Anneissia japonica. Next base: position 92,374 of record NW_022702858.1, on the reverse strand, counting down.
GAACAATTGATTTTTAGCTTTTTTTTAATCGTTATCGTTGAAGTATACACAGGCCTTAAAGCCGGTCACTCACTGCGCCCCAGCGGTCTCCGGTTGACGCGATTAATTCTATTGAGAACGCAACTCAAATACACGTGCGCAACAGAACGTTTTTAATACAGATCCTTTCAGACTGCCAATGACGATTGGCAGACGGCATCGAGTCGTCTAACGCTCGCAGAGCGGAGTTGGATTCGTCGGCCGACAGTCGTATATCGTCTCGTACGACCGTTAATGTCCGGCTTAAAAGTTCATCACTGCGTTGCATGCCCCTACATCAACATTGATAAAACCAAATACTATGCACGACTGAACTTTTGAAATAAATATGTGTAAATGACACATACAATATATTCATATTAATAAATCATAAATATTTGACTTATCATGTTTTTAAGGGCCTGGTATGATATTTCCTGTGAATGGAACGTACCTTCAAAATACCAATTATACACTAAATACATCGCGCATGACAGTTGATACATTTTATGAGATCATATTCCGGGGAATAAAGGGACAGAATGAAGGTTTACGATACTTTGAGCTTGAGCTGATAGGAGCACAACCACCGCAGCCTATTATAAGGTAAAATTACACTATAATAGAATAATTCGAAGCATATTTCCTATTATATCAGTAGGAAGCTTTCAAAATCACGTTTACGTACGCACACGGATTTGCACTCTCCTATTTTGAATTGCGCATGCCCCTAATTATGCAAAAATATTTTTTACGTTGTCTTCAGAACGTAGAAGCAACCAAGTTAGCGTGCCCATGTACACCTCTTGCGTCAGACGTTACGCTGCAATTTTTGAGTAAATTCTCAAATGAATATTATTTCTTTCTACTTGCTCTGATTATGTTTACATATTTGTTTGGTTAGAATTGCTGACGGAACCCCGTTTGAGCCTTCGTTAGTGCCATCTCAATACGGACAGCTTTTGAGACCCAATGCCGACATACGTATAATTGGTGACTGCGTTCAACCGTGTAATATATCAACGTACGAATGGAAGTTAAGACCTGGGAATGAAACGGATTTCAACGAAGTAGCTTGGGAAGAGTTTAGCCACCAACCGACAGGTATCTAATAACTAATAAACCATTCAAACACGTTTGATACCGTTCTTTATATATAGGAATACATTTGTACAGTAAATCAGGGGCGTATGCAGAGATGTCCTAAGCGGGGTAGGGGTAACTTTTGGGGCCCTCACGCACCCCTAGGTACACCACTCTGTAACAACTAATTTATGTACTGTTTTATAACAAAACTCTCGAACATTTATTTGCAAACTTTCGCTGCCAGCTTAATTATGTCCACCAAATGGATATGCCAGCCAAACATACCCTTGGATATTGTTGCTTAATTATGTTCCACATAATGACAACGTAAACAAGCATGTTGGAAGTGCGCGTATTCCTGCACCTGTTATGATTGGTCAGTTGTTAAATTTGATTGACACTCCGGAATGGTCCATTAACTACATTGCCTTCTAATTTTCTAAGAAATGAAACCATATCAGTAATTTTAAAACAAATATATGATAAGTTTCCTTGTGTTTTATTTTATATAGGAATAACAACTGACACACTGTTTATACCACGTGAGCTCATTGAGTCTCGCCTGCCAGATATTTATCGGTATGAAATTGAACTTCAACTGGTGGACTCGGAAAACGTTCGTGGTGTAGCAGCAATCAAGATTGCGATCAATTTACCACCAAGGGATGGTACTTGCGATTTAATATCTTCTTCTACCATATCGGTTGGAGAAGGCGTTAATGTCACGTGCGATAACTGGAAGGATGAGCATGGAATTGCCACCTACACCGTTTACAGTGAGTTTTATAATTGATTAAGAAAAATCTAGTACATTAGATGTATTATCTAGTACATTGGATCCATTATGTAGTACATTAGATCTATTATCTAGTACATTAGATCTATTATCTATTACATTATTATGTAAGAGTGACAATGTTAGTTCTGTAATCAAACAGGTACTGAGTGAACATATGATTGTAGACTTGCCCTTTAGGTGTTTTATATTTGAAATAAGTTTACGTTGCACACCATGCTGAAAATTAGGCTAGCTGTTTTATCGCATTTCACTGACGGGTTTTATTTCTGTACACTGCACAAGTGCATTCAACTCATCGCAACGATAATAATGTTAATGGTGACGATGACACTATTATTCTACACGTCATACGTGAAGTGATGCTGGGTACAAAAGATCCTGTGTAAAAATGTAATATGTTACATGTAATTCTGCTAATACAAAAGAAAGAGGTTCTTAGGTCATTTTCACAATAGGATAAAAATAACCAATAAAAAATAATATCTAAAAAATTTTTAAAAATTGACCCTACATTGTCAAAAAGAAATAAATTTGGCAAGGCCTAAGTGCGCAAATCAAATTAGTTTTCTGTAACAATAATAATTAATAATGATGCAATAATGTAGTCCTATATAGCACTAAATAGTTCTTTTCGAAACTATATAATATTATATATAGGCCTATACACAATCATATGATCTACTTTTTAAATCCTTTATTTTTTTTTAGCTCGCAATAGCCAAATATCGACCGACAGTCTGATCAGTATCCGTGAATCCGGACAACTAACCAATTTGAAGCTACCAATGGGCCCCGAATCGGACGAATATAAGTTGGAAATTCTAATCCAAATAACTGATAATTTTGAATCGTCGACAACAAAGTCAGTTGGAGAAGTCATTGTAAGCGATTTCACAAATTGTTTTCTACAGCCGGCCACACACTGCAAAGGCCGACGGTTGGTCTTCGATCGGCAACTTACGGTCTGAAGACGCGATTTCATGAATGAAATGCGACAGGGCGGGGCGCAAGCGACGGATCGTTTTCGACGATCCGGTCAGAGTACCACAAACAATTTGCAGACGGAGTCGTGTCGTAAAGCGCTAACACAGACCATAAATTGATTCCTTATCCGACGGTTGGTCTGACTGTCGGCTTATTTCGATATATTTTCGTTTATCATTATTCTCATGTTTTCAACGCTTTGATGCTTTATATGCCTAATTAATGTGCTATACATGTCTCTTATACACATCTAGATGTGTATAAGAGACGGGGACACCACTCTGTAACAACTAATTTATGTACTGTTTTATAACAAAACTCTCGAACATTTATTTGCAAACTTTCGCTGCCAGCTTAATTATGTCCACCAAATGGATATGCCAGCCAAACATACCCTTGGATATTGTTGCTTAATTATGTTCCACATAATGACAACGTAAACAAGCATGTAGGAAGGAAGCGTATTCCTGGACCTGTTATTATGATTGGACAGTTGTTAAATTTGATGGACACCCCAGAATGGTCCATTAACTATATTGCGTTCTAATTTCCCAAGAAATGAAAACATATCAGTAATTTTAAAACAAATATATGATAAGTTTCATTGTGTTTTATTTTATATAGGAATAACAACTGACAAACTGTTTATACCACGTGAGCTCATTGAGTCTCTCCTGCCACATATTAATCGGTATGAAATAGAACTTAAACTGAAGGACTCGGAAAACGTTTATGGTGTAGCAGCAATCAAGATTGAGATCAATTTACCACCAAGGGATGGTACTTGCGGTTTAATATCTTCTTCTACCATATCGGTTGGAGAAGGCGTTAATGTCACGTGCGATAACTGGAAGGCTGAGCGTGGAATTGCCACCTACACCGTTTACAGTGAGTTTTATAATTAATTAAGAAAAATCTAGTACATTTTAGATGTATTATCTAGTACATTAGATCCATTATGTAGTACATTAGATCTATTATCTAGTACATTAGATCTATTATCTATTACATTATTATGTAAGAGTGACAATGTTAGTTCTGTATT
>NW_022702858.1:81239-86719 GCF_011630105.1 Anneissia japonica | reverse complement strand
ATATTATGCAATCTTGTTGCTACCAGAACTTTTAAAAAAAGCATCCAGCGTCGCCAGTTTTGAACGGACGTGCAAGACATTCTGTACACATAAACTAGAGGTGATTTTCAACAAACGTTCATGGCCCTTTTTTAAAGTTGGACCCCGGGGAGCACCATACACCTACAAAACAAAATAGGGGTTTCAGCAAGGATCGTACATTACTGCCATCACCAATAACAGGGCACGTCGCATGGATGGCGCGGTCGGTTAAGGATGTGTTCTAAAGAACCATAAAGATAATGAGTTCAAATTGTGTCTTGGTATTCGTTTTTTTTTTATTTGTTTGTTTTTTGTTTTTTTTTTTAATTTCAAGACATTTAAAAAAAAATTCAGACATTTTGAATTTGTACAAATGAACATTCTATTTATTAAAACAAAGTTTTGTTAATTTATCTAGCTCTTTCAAAAAAACCAATATAATAACTTGCACCACTGTGTACCGTATTTAAGCTTGGTGGAACGCTCGGATCGGTGAGCGGTCGCTCTTGTTAGATTAGAGAAATAAAATCTATATTTTGTATTCTCTATATTCATGAAACCAATTGTTATTTTACAGTCAACTGAAAACCTGGCTGAATTGAATAGGAAGGAGGAAGAGGAAAGGAACAAAAGGGCCATGGTAAGTTCATGATCTTAAAAATAATAAACAAAAACACTGAATACTAAAGTGGAATGACTTAATTTTTGAAATTTATTTTAGTAGATAAAGATTTATTTACCATACAAACGAGTTTACCATGGCTCTATTTATCAAAAATATGTGGTCGTGAAGGCTATATATGATTTAATAGTTTGTGTATTAATGGAAGTAGTGGTGATAGCGCCGATGACGGTGAGTATACGTAGGTAGTTTAATAGTAGTAGCGCCAGCTTCAAGAACAGGGTGGAAATGTATTTTCCATAACAGCCATGCGACACTTACGTTTTAGGCCTACTACTATTTATTTCTAAAACATTTACATCAATTACGTCGACGTCTTATTGAATTGTGTTGAGTTTATTTTTGAGTTTTGATTATATTTTTTTAAATTATATTTACTATGTAGTATCGTGCTAAAATGACAGAAGCACTCGCTAAAGCTGAAATGAAGTCTGCAAAGGACATATTACTGGTTGCCAGTGCAGTGTCTGTTGTAACAAATGCATCTGATGAGATCTCTAATACAGCATTGGTAAGTTGTACACCATTACTTTTGTCAAGCAATGAAACGTTAAAAATAGGCCCCCGTAGAGAACATCAGCGTTAGTGTAAAAACAACAAGCAAATAGTCTCGACAGGCCTTGAATAATTATGTTCTCCCAAACAGGTCACCAATTACCTAACATCAACTTTACGCTTCTGGGTTGATAAAAAAAAGTACTACCACGCCACCACGCGATAGCGGGAGCCCTATTTTACGTTCTTTTGAAAGACGCCCTGTAGAGTTCGTGGTAGTACTTTTTTTACGTTCCAACGAAATGCCGAGAGTTGGACCTGTTGCAGTTACATTATACTCTTTGATTTGGTGTATTTTCTTTTTAGGATACAGGAGTTGCACTTGTTACAGACATGGTATCTGGCCTTTCGGCGTTCAGTGAGGAAATTGACCAAAACACGTTGACTGAAGCAGGAGCCAACGTAATAGGTGTTTTAGGCAATATCTTAGAGGTTAGTTATGACGTCAATGACGTATAATTTTTTAAAGTTATGACGTCAATAACGTATAATTTGTTTAGGTCATTTCAAATCAAAGGTCATTTTCAGGACGTCAATAGTCATGGATACTCGTACGTCTCACCAGGTTTTGTTGGACCTTAGCTTACTTGTGGAAAACCGTTATCCTCTACAATCGATTCAGGTTTCTAACGTATTTTGAATTTTTAATAATGATTTCTTTATTTATATACATATTAGGGTTCAGCCCAGTCTATGGACAACCCGCTTACCACTGCCAACGGATATATATGTAAGTTGATTTTTGTTATTATTCGTTTCAAGCTCATCAATTTTATAGTTTGACACACAAGTTTGGATAGGACTGTATAGCAGCCATAGCGCCAAAAACTAATATTATTGGGTACCAAGTCAGTTTGCATGGTGTACGTCCATGAAAGTAAATCTAACATTATCTTTCCGGGTGGCAAAAGGACAGTGTCTAAGACGGTTTTATTAAATATAAGAAACTCATAACGATGCTATTTTATTATTCAGCTCCTTCCCCGTCGGCTGCCTCATCCACAACCGCAGGTACAACATCTGATCCGGAAGCACAGAAGGAGAGAAGTGAAAAGGTAGGCCTACCGAATGTTGCATTTCCAATTATTTTTGAAAACTATGTTAATATTACCTAAGTTTGATTCTTGCACCACCCCCCCCCCACCAAAACATACACACACACACACACACACACACACACACACACACACGAGATAATGACCTACATACGTCAACAACACCACAAAGAGTCACAAATTTGAAGAAAAAAAAAATCAAAATTTTTTATTTTTCCATATTTATTTTGTTTATACATTGATTATTTTGTAGGCACGGAACACGGTAAATACATTGATGGAGAGTATTCACAACATTTCAAAAACACTTTCTCAAAACAAGCTTCCTGGTGAACCAGCAACGTCTGTCACTACTCCAAAGATTACGCTTCAGCTAAAAAAAGATTTTGCCTACATGTTTGGCAATGAGACAACTGAAGAAGGATGGGGTAGCTTTGAAGTCGGAAGCTGGTGCGGCGGAATAAAGCCTAAAAGTGACTGCGATCCAAATGTTGTAATGAATCGCCAAAGCATGAGTTCATTTAAAAATCCTTTTAACTTTGATGAGTCTTCTAAATATATCCCCGAGACGGCTGCCGCAATGACACTTGTTTTTAGGAATGAATTGAACGAAGATATTCCAGTGTCAGATACGCCAGTAGACATCGAGATATTCTGTCCTCGCAGGGATACGCCCGTGCCTGAGCTTTTGGATTATTATCCAAATGATTTTAATGAAAGTGCTTATATCTGTCACGGCATTGAAATCCTGGATAATAAGACGTCATTGATGTTTGACTTCCGTCCACACCAATCGTCAATATCTTATGCTGTTATGCTAAAATATGAAACTAAACCAAACATAACATATTATGACCATATTTGGTTTTTTGGATTCAACGAAACTGGTAAAATGTGATAATTGATATTTTTAACATTTAACAGGTTTTTTTTACACTCACCATTTGCAACATGACGAATGCTCTACCCTATTTTTCAATAGAAGCGAATGGCGCATCGGTTGTGGCTTGGGCAAGGCACATTATCTACGTTTGTCTTTCTCTACCCAAGAGTATAAATGGGTGTCTGGTAGGATGTTGTGGCATTGAATATACTAGTTTTGTGCGCTAAATACCTCCCCAGGGAGCAGAGAAGGTGAGACCAAAGAGTACAGAACTAAAAGAGGTCCGACTGCCCTTGTATGCAGGCAAATGAATGTTAAAAAGTACCGTACTGCCAAAGAACTTAATGCCCCATTCCCGGCAAAATTTCAGTTTTTAAGAAAAATCGGATTTTTATATATGCTATAAAGATTTATAAATAATACGAAATACAAGAAATATTGTAGGCACCGGAAACGTTAGCCTATCCAACACTGCTAGGCTAAGCCTAGCCATACCTTGATTTATGTTTTGTTATCACACATAAAAACGGCCGACATGATATTTTCCGTTGCTAGTATTGACACTTATGAAATATAATATTTCATAGGAATAATTACCCAATTTGTTAAAAAAATAAATCTGACAATTATTTTTTTATTTTGACAATTAAACAAACAAAATTTCAGGCCTACTCGGTCGATCGCACTGTGCGAGACGCGAAGTACAAAAACTAATCTAATTAGAGAGGTCGCATTTATTGAGTGTACAAAGTATAGATAACAGCGAGAGCATTCCAGCAGATGCGATCTACAACTTCTGAATTTGCCTAGTAACGAAGAATTCGTCGAGAAATGGTAATCTCCTGTGAGAAATAGTTTATAATTCTTTTTTTTTTATTATTCTTGTGAGTAAAACTAAAATATATGTCAATATTTTCCATGCTTTATAATAATTAAAGTAACGCATAAACAATTTTTCTAAAAAATTCTTTTTTTAGTGAAATTTTGCCGGGAATAGGGCTTTAAATAGCAGAAGAATGAGCTGTTCCGCGTCTTTGCATTAAAATCAACCGCCCACCCGCGAACGGGGTAAAATTACTGGTACTGGTACTTGTAGCCGTCTGATTTCAGACATTTTGGCAGCCATTGACATTATGTTGGCGTTAAAAGACTGCATATTGTGATGAGGGACCTGTGTACAAACAATTACCAAACACAAAAAAATATGGAAAACTACATGCTTTTTACAGAATATTCTATTTAATGCTTATGGGTGAAACTTTCTTTGATAAATTGGCTTCTATCAAGTTGATTTTCATCTATGACGCGTTGAAGAATAGATTTGTGGAGAAACCAAAGATCTTATAAACACAAGATAGAATTCACGCGTGCAAATTCTGTAATAATGCATGAAAAGCACCCTCTTGCAAAATTTAAAACTTTGAACCTTGACCGCTCTGACCATAGCGTACGTCGCGCGACTTTACAATTACGCGTAACCAATTAGAAGCGTCCGATTTACAATGCGCCCTCTCTTTAGAACATAAGGAACCAATTATTACTTGGTAACGAACGTATGGCGTAAAGCGAACACCCTATCAGCTCAGATCCATGGCAACGACTAGGACGCCATCTTCCAAAACTGATTACTTTTCTGTGCCAAATCGACGCTTGTTACGCGTAAATCGCGGAGAACGCTATCTTGTGTTTATAAGATCTTTGGGAGAAACAAAGGAAAAAACGAACATGAGCGGCGCATTTATTGTTGATATATAGCGTCGAAGTGCGAACGGGGTAAAGTTGCTCTTCGTGTATCCACAATGCACTTTGAACGGATGTTTCACTATTATAATTATTGGATACTGCTACGAAAGCTCGTGTCATTCAAGTGAACGTAAAAGGCGTTCCTATCGAACGCGTGCTGCGTTTTGAAACTCGAATATACCGTACGTTCTATAGAGGCACAGCACTCGTTCGATACGAACGCCTTTTAGGTTCTTTTGAAGGATACTTCCCTTCGTGGCATCACTTTTTGCGATAGGATTGCGTTTCAACGAAACTCCGACAATCGAACCTCTTGCAGTTATATACTCTTTGGTTGCACTTTGTGCTGGTTTGCCATTGTAAGCTATCCAATGATAAAGCATTTGTGACCAGGGTAATACCGTAACGAATTTGGTATTATTATTATTATTATTATTATTATTATTATTATTATTATTATTATTATTATTATTATTATTATTATTATTATTATTATTATTATTATTATTATTATTATTATTATTATTATTATTATTATTAT